>NW_019416568.1:3769493-3796515 GCF_000390285.2 Anoplophora glabripennis | reverse complement strand
TAATAATAATAATAATAATAATAATGTCTTTATTTTTGAAAATTGTACAAGGCAAAATACAATTTCACGTACATAAGGCGAAGTCTAGCCAATGGCTACTCTACTTAACCTTATAAAAAAAATCTAATTGATATTAAACAATGCGTACAAAAAAGGAGTATAAAAATAAAATAAAACATTACAGGAGCATAATTATTAAAATTACAATATTAAAATTAAAATTAATTGACAAAAACAAAATTTAGAAAAAAATGGATATAAAAGATAAAATGGTTAGTCATACTATAAAACCAGACACACAAAAAACAATTATCACAACAAAGGCAAGCAAGTTACTGCATTTTGAGAAAATGCAGTTTACACATTTTTTTAAATTGAAGAAGTGTTAGGTTTTTAAATTTATTGTCTAAACTGTTGTAGATTGTGACAGCGTTATAAGAAAACGACCTACGAAACATGGATGTCCGATATCTCGGTAATGAAAGCAAACCAGCAGACCGTACATTAACAGAGTGGAGATTTTGTCTAAAAATTAATTTTTGTCGGAGGTATAGGGGTTCAGACGTATTTATAATTTTGTGAACAAAAACAGACATATGATATTTAAAAAGATTATCTAACTTTAGCCAACCGAGTTCCCTTATTTTATTCGAAACGTGATCATATTTCCTTAAGCGGTATACAAAACGGCAACAAAAATTTTGAATTTTTTGTAGACGATTTTTTGTTTGACTATCTAAAAAGGCAAAGTAAACAATATTCCCACAATTCAATAATGGAAGTACGTATGCTTCAATAAGTTTTTTTCGAACTTTGAAATTCATGATATGAATGTTCATATATAAAGTCTTTATGGTGACATAACATTTCCTTATTAACTTTGAAACGTGTTCTTTAAAACGCAAAGATGTATCCAAAATAAAACCTAAATTTTTTACTACATATGATACCTCTAAAATGTGATTATTTATATGTATTTTTAAATTTTCAAAGATATTCTCCACAATAATTTTAGAACAGAAGCAGATGACCGTACATTTATCGAAGTTTAATTTTAAGTTATTATTTTGAGAGTATTTTGATAGATTATTTAAATCGGTGTTTATGTGATCACAAGCAGATCTTATATTTTCTGGTTTAAAAGAGTAAGATAATTGAGTGTCGTCAGCATAACACTGCATTTCACTATATCTGATAGAATGAAAAATATCTGCAGTATATATCAAAAATAGTACCGGTCCTAAAACCGATCCCTGGGGAACACCAGAAGTTATAGGAGTGATATCTGAAAATACAGTATTAAATAAAACTGTCTGTCGACGGTTAGACAAGTAAGTGTTAAAGAAATTTAAAGAACTTTCATCAAAGCCATAGTAACGCAGTTTAGCACATAAAAGGGAATGATCGAGAGTATCGAATGCTTTGGAAAAATCAAGCAAAATTAATGCTGTAACATCTTTATTGTCTAAAGATCGTAATGCATTATCTAAAATATTTGCTAAAATTGCCGTAGTACTGTGATTCTTGCGGAAACCAGACTGACAAGAAGGAATAATTTTGTTTACAATTACATAATTATATAATTGAGATTGGATAACTTTTTCCAATACCTTCGATAAAGTGGGAATTATAGTAATTGGTCGTAAATCAGAAAAATTTTCTGGATCATTCTTTTTCGCAAGAGGTCTGATGATAGATAATTTCCAAATATCAGGAAAATAGCCAGTTTCCAGGCAACAATTTATTATATGTGTCACATGTTTGGATATGGTTGGTAAACATAATTGCAACATAACAGCATTTATATTATCACTGCCATAGGCGTTTGACTTAAGTTGATTGATTAGGTTACTAATCTGTTCTATCGTTACCAATGAAAATTTGAATAGCATATCATCACCAAACCTATTGCAACTGTACCATTTTGTATTATTTTGGCAATTATCTCTAGGGCTAAACACTGTAGAAAAATATTTATTTACCTCATTTGGTTTCTGAAGATGAGTAGGAATATGTATATTATGATTATGTTTTAGATTTAAGTTCTTTACTGAATTCCAAAAATCTATAGATGAGTTTTTTTCATGAAAATTTAAATATGCAGTTTTCTCACGCCTGATTGCATTCACTGTATAATTACGTAGTTCCCTATAGCAATTCCAGCTGGAAATTGTTTTATTTTTTTTATAGTTTCGGAGAGCCTTATTTCGCTCCTTTATTAAGCATTTAATGTTATGAGTTATCCATGGTGCAAATGGTTTTGTAATGCGAGATGTAATATAAGGCGCGTGTTTATCAAACAAGAATAATATTTTACTATTTAGGTATTGAATTTTGTCATCTATATTATGTAAATATAATATCTCATCCCAATCAGTATTTTGGAGATCTACTAGAAAATCATTAATATTGATATATTTAAAATTTCTATATGTTCTTACAAATGGTTGCGGTCGTGAAAATCGGATATTTAACTCACAGAAAATTAATTCGTGGTCCGAAATTTTATCTACATTCATAACACCAGAATTTATCACAATCGAAGGATTATTAAAAAAAATAACATCGATAAGTGTACTAGATGTCTTTGTAATTCGTGTGGGTTCAGTGATGAGCTGAGTAAAATCATAAGAAGACATACAATACGAAAATGAATTTTCATGAAATTGATCTATATTGATGTCACCCAAAAAAATTATATTTTCATATTGAGGAACAATAAATGATAACAAATCGTCCATTTGATCAACACATTGTGTCTCATTTAATTTAGGAACTTTGTAGAAAACACAAACTAACAGCTGTAATTTACCTAATTTCACTGTTATAAACAAAAGTTCAAAACCGTCCAAAACTTTAAAATCTTGAAGTACTACTTTTGCATTAAAATAATCTTTCACATAAATGCAGACCCCTCCACCCCTTTGACGTCGATTTCTTAAAAATATATTATAGTTTTGAATATTTAATACATGCGCCGGTATACTATCATCCATCCATGTTTCGGATACACAAAATATATCAAAATTATTATTTACTACCATCTCAGAAAAGTTATCAAAATTTGTGAATGCAGAACGCACATTTAAGTGGCCTATTTTTAACATATTTAACATATTTCCTTGCTGAAATTTATTCATAGTTAATTTTACATTTAATTTGCTCTAATTTAGATTTATAAACATTACATACAGAGTCAAACACAACATGATCTGTTGGCAAATTTAAGTGCAATTTGCTATTGGCATGTTTACAGTTATTACAGCATTTGTTGCCACTATTTGAACATTGAATATTTTCATGGGAACCAGAACAAAGTGGACATATTGGATTATCAGATCTACAATCTTTTTTGAGATGACCATATTTATTGCATCTAAAACAACGAACTATATTGATATGTTCTTTAACAGCACATTTTCTCCAACCGACAAACAAACAACCTTTGTGCAAGATAACCTTATAAATAGTTGGTGACACTTCTATTACAATATTTAACAATGATTTGTACTTAAGTTTAGCAACAACAATTATGTCTTCATTTAGCACGCCTAAGTTGTTGTCATTAATTATATTGGCTGCCAGGTTTCTATCTTCACCAAATTGTTGTTCAACACCGTAGATTATAATCCGCGGATTCATCTTTTTAACCTCAACAACTTGGTAAGTCGCACTAATTTTTTGATTCAAGGTGTCTTGAAGTTTTTCGAAGGAATTTTTATTTTCACAACTAATTAGTAAACCGTCTTTTGTCAACTTGGTTTTATTTATATTTATATTTAATTCGCTAGGATTAATCAGTGCCTTGACATTTCTTTCGACTTCTTTGTTTGATACGTTTTTGTTCAATGTTTTTACTAACAAGGCTGGATTTGTTGACAAGTTAATATTTGTAGTTTTTAACTTTGCCATATCACTATAAGAAGCGGTGTTTTTAGATTTATTAGCAAGATGTGGCACAGAAAGGTTTTTACTTACAGTATTATCATTTAACTTCTCTATTTTACTTTTTTGCAGCTCCACTGTATACTCCAAACTTACTAATAATTTGTTTAACAATTCTTTCTCCCTCACTAGACAGTCAATTTCCTTTGTAATAAGTGCGAAATATTTCAGAGGGTTATTTTGTGAAAAAAAGTTAGGTCGAAATATGCTTCGTTTCCAAGATACAGAGTGTGTAAATTAAATTTTTTTATTTACTTTTATTAATTATTTAAGAGTTTCAAAGACATTGACTCGGAATTTAAAAAATGCTCTGGAGGGATAAATATGCATTTTTTGGGGTGATCCGAATATTTCTATTTGTCACAGTGGCGTTCGTGCGAGAATGCCACAACACTTTTTAATAAAAAAAAAAATAGTACGCCACTGGGTCTTTCCCGATTTGATATTTTTTTATCCGAGGCCAATTTTGGAAAATTCAAAATGGCTTATCCAAGAACATTAAAAAAATAACAGATTCGCGCCAAATTTGGTATACGGGTGTTTTCAGGGTCGCTGATTACGCATTTGAAGTCAGAATTGCGAAATTCATTTCGTAATATTTTTGTTTATTTTATGACCTGAATACCCAATTCTGTTTTAACCTTCTTTTTTCGGCTATAGGTATCTTGTTCTTTCAGAAAAGATCTATTCACGGGTTTTCTGCCTAATCTCAGGTAATAAAGTACATACTTACATATACCAAATTTGGCGCGAATCTGTTATTATTTGAAAATTTGGTCGGCCATCTTGGATCCGCCATCTTGAACTTTCCAAAACTGACCTCGGACCCGTGATCAGCGACTCCGAAAACTCCCGTATACCAAAGTTGGCGCAAATCTGTTATTTTTTGAAAATTCGTGATATCTGACCTTAATTGACCCGTTTTTTTTTGAAGTTAGAAAAAGAACCATCAATTCTTATCACGGATTCACATTCGGCGGGGTCTCAACCATATGATTGAACATTTAAATATAGAAAAAAATTATTATGAATTTTTCCTAGCACTTTTTCGTGAATTTTTGTTATTTTTTACCTGTTTTTTGAGGTTAGGAAATTGCTGTGATGTGAGCTCTACAATTTTGACACCGGATTCGTGATCAGGAGGCAAAAATACTACGTATAACATATGTTGCATGAAAAGTACAGATAACTTTTTTTATTTTGTGTGGCTGTGTTAACATTTATAAATTTTCAAATTGAAACATGCTAAAATATTAATGAAGTAAAGGTGGTAGTAAATCAAGTATTTCCCTCTTGACAACTGCATGCCCCAGGGTACTACTCAATATTTACTTATTTGAAGGGTTGTAAATTAACGTTCTCAAGTCAAATATTTATACAATAATAATTCTTTAATTAATTAATTAATGTATTTAACAGAATTTTCAGAATATTATTGTATTTACAATATTTTGATATTATACAAAGTATTTTTTCTTTCTAAGTTTTGGTAGATATCGTTAACTGGATTTGTTTAATAAAAATATATTCATTTTAATTACATCAAAAAGTTTGACATTTGTGTTATAGAAGGGGCAGTATAGTAGATAATATTTTGCAGTGTTTTGGAACTAAAAAATTAGTTTTTTTAAGAGAGAGAGAGAACCGGTTACCACTAACAAAATCTATTTCAATTCTAATTCAAATGTAAAGTACCTATCCACTGAAATTTAAAAAATATAACATGGATAATACATTTAATCGGTTTTGACGTGAGCGGAATTAAATACCTTTATTATTTTGAGAATTATGCAGGCGATTTGTGGTAATAATCCTTAATCGTAATGAAGTTCCATTAAAGTCAGTATGTAAAACAATTCCACTGAATAATTGATTTGGGGATTACTCACTACGGTCTGCAATATTCAGTAAATACAGACTACTGTAATTTTTTGACGAACCGCAAAATGTAGTTTCCACTACAATCTATGGTACAAGCTAGCTACTTAGGTACAAGAAACCATACTCAATTTTTTTTTATTTTTACGTACACAGTCTTATAATTTCTATTTATATAGAAATAATTTTTTAACAGCCTAAATCTTATTAGCACTACTAATGAATGCACTTTGGTAAAAAAATTCAAGAAAAACACACTTTCTTTTTTGGTGACGAAATATTCACATATACAGAGTATCCCATTTAAGACGGATTTTTCCTTAAACATAATAATACAAAAAAGTATTTCAAATAAAAGTTATATCAAACCAAACTCTTAACATTTGAGTATTATTTTCTACGTTATCTAACTTCAATTTCAAATAGAACGCCCTGTATATTATTGCAATTTTAATTTCTCGTTCTGTTTAAAGTCTACTTTATTTAATAGATATTGTGCATTTTCAGCATCTTCGAAAATATCAAATATCTCCAAATTTACTCTTTTTACTATTCACATAAGCATGAAAAAAAGTATTTCACATTTAATTATGTTAAGACAGGTTAATATTAGATTATTTTTAAACTATTTTATTTGTTGCCATCTTATGAACACATTTGAATAAAAAAATTCAAATACTTAATAGGTTATTAAAACGGAGGTGCTTATCTTGACAGAGATATTAAATAATTTTTTTAACTAATCAATTCGACATATTAGTTCAGGTGTTAAAAATTTTTGAGCTTTATACCACTGAATTTCAAACGCGCTGTATATATACATATAAATAACTAAGATCCTTCCTCAAAATCTATAATTATTTTGCGACATTAACGATCAAAATTTTCGATTTATGATGTACATTTTTCACACGCAAAGTAGTAATTATGTTGCGTACTATAAATGACTCTTGTAAAACAGTGGGATGGCCAATGGTACGACACTGTCCCCCTCCAACTTATATGTAGGCGCCTTCACAGGATAAATCTCCGTTATCCCGTACTATCAACACGTCTTTATCCTGAAACTCCTGCCTGTTGATCACCAACTAGCAGCCAGTCGTGTGTGCAGTTTCCGAAAACCCACTCTAGTTTTCAGTTTACAAACGGTGAGTTTCCCTTGAAAATTTTTATAAGTACAATTGTTATTGTTATTTACGTTTTTATGCAGTTTCATTTCGTTAGTTTTCGATCAATTTTTATTTTANGCGCCTACACCGGCCGCATTTGCGGTCGGGGTAGACGACGGATGGGGCCCACCTACGAAGGCTGTCCAGGCCTACACGAGATGAGGCAGGATAAAGAGGGATAATCCCCCTCGATCCCAAATCATTGAGGCCAATTTCTAGCCATAGAATAATGGCGCGCGCGGATGCCCTACAGAAATTTTATACACTGCGAAATATTGATATATTTGACTCGACAAATTTCCGAAATTACACAGTTATAATTAGTACCATAATTAAAATCATCGATTCGGAATTTTAAAAACATGAGTTATTTCAACACTGCTCAAAATTATTTATTGACTTGAATGTCAGGTATACAATTTTTTATTAGTACTATTTGGATTATTTTTAAACAATGGTTAGGATAATGACTATATCTTCCTTAATCTCCTAATTCCTGGAATTATTCCTTCAGCATAGGTACCTGTTTATTTAATATCAAAAGGTATAAAGGTAGTAAAAGTACCTACCTACCGTCTATAAACTAATTCATATTCCATAAAGCTATCTATTTATTAAGTATTTCTAAGGAAGAAAGTTAAAAAATGTAAGTAATTCGTTGCTAATGATGTTACTATTTGGAAATAAAAATAGGTATTGGAGTTTTATTTAAATTTAAATTATTATGAATTTAAAAAACATTATTAACAGAAATCCAAACGTTTCAAAAATATTTTGACAGATATAAAAAAAATCAGTTCTTAAAATGATTTTATTTATTTTGTTAAGGTTTTCCGAATACGCAAACAAATTTTCCGAAAATTCCTTTGAATGTTTATTACAAAAATGTATAGTTTTTGATAAGTTGAAAAACGCACTTAATATTTTGTACAGAGACAAACAATTAGTAATTTAGAAGTTCAAAAAAACTATAGAAATATTTTGCAAGGAATTTAAAATGATATTTTCGGAAACATACAAATTGTTTTGCCCAGTTTTAACAGTTCCTGCAACAAGAAACTTTTTGTGTCTTAAGCGCATTATGAAATACGATGACAAGAGCGCTTAAACAACTTATCTGTGATGACGATAGAAAAAGAACTATTGCAAAGTCTTTGTGTCGATCCTCAATTTTAAATAGACATTATAAGTAAATTTGCAAATTTAAAAGACGGACGAATAAACCTGTTTTATAAAAACATTCACTATGTTTTTAAAATATTTTGCTAAAAGTGGAGACAAACGAAAAGCGGCATGGTTTTATATGTAAATGTTAGTTGGCTACCCTATGAAAATTTGTTTTTATATTTTTCCATATTTTTTAATATTCATAAACCAAGTACAAACAATTTTGTTAATTGTTAGGTAAATATATAATTTTGTTTTTTTCTGTTACTTAATTTTATTGTAAATACAATTTTTAAAGTTCTGATATTTTTATTAATCATATAATTTTTTAATTTTCGGTTATATTTGGGCTACGGGCGAAGATCTCCATAATAAAAAATGGAAATTAAAATCTGAATGATAATTCTGCTCGTGAACATCAGTTTATTTCTTTACCTCCTAGTAAAAAAGCCACGAGTCTCACCTGATTTAAACTTTTTCAAAAGAGACATATTTAAAAGAATCGACTTATGCGTATTAAAAATATATCGGAGGATTATTTCTGCGTTAAGTCAACAGCGCTAACAGCATCGTAATTATTTGATAAAATATTCAATTCAGCACAAAAGCTCTGTATTTTGAGCTTCTTTCCATGAAATTGGTTAATACGCTAATGGTTGTTGCATCGAATTTAAACGAACCGTATAATTCAGCTTTAGCACATGTATTATGTAAAATACAGAATATTTACTCCTATTAGAATCAAAATCTACTCTATAATCCCTAATAACATCCTCATTTGTGCATATTAATACAAGATATTTCTATCCATGTTACATGCAACAATTTTAAAATTAATCAATGTACCATTTTTTTAAATACTGAGCATTTTGTAAAATTGACTCACAGATCACTTAGCAAATAAGGCTATTTTGGTTTGGCCGGCCTAAATTTAACACTAGTTATTTTTTAAATTTAATTTGTAACTAATTTTTCTTTTCGAGTAATTCAAAATATAAAAAATACCTGCATTAATAGTTACTTATACATCAGAAATACGTATTTATTATAAACCTCTGCATGCTATAATTTACCTCTTAAAACAGTTGTCAATTTATTTTCCATTTACAGATTTCGTGCAAATACTTTTGCAAAATGTCGCTTTAGCTGCAAACTTTTTAAATTTACTTCACCGAACATATTAAAAATGTAAAAAGACGAACTAATACCTACTAGAATTAAAGTTTTGTTCAACAAACTTGTAAGTTAACTTTACATTTCAATCTGTCGGTACAGATTTATAGAAACGCAATGTCGATTCAATATCGAACTTCCCAGTAATAAAGCAATTTAATTTATTTTACAGTGTGACGACCGACGAAATTAAGTAGACCCCATATAGGTACAGGCAGAGTGCATCAGAAAAATAATTTTTCAGGTGATTATCCTCATATATTGCATAACAAATGATTTTTGTGTTTATTTTTTACAAACGTTTAACAAGTAAATAATATATTACTTTATTAGTGCATTTAGCCGGGTGTCTTGGCCGGCGGATTTCGATCTGCCGAGGTAAGCATCACGGACGCAGGCTGGAAGTTAGATGGGTGACCTAAGGCAGGCTCGGGGACGTGGCTGTGGCAGCTTACCAGACCTGGGTCGCCCAACATTTGCCGCATGCGTGTGGTCCCCGATAAATGGAAATGAGAACAGAGCAAAGAAAATCTCTGTAACTCAGGACCATGCCATCATACATAAACTGTACGAGACTTTGCCACCAAGCCACCCGTGTAGTAAATAGGATGGTTTGAAGAAAAGTACTCGAGTAATGAAGGATGGTGTACAAGGGGCCTAATAAGGTTTAAGTGCCGCGGTGGAAAAACAATTCCACCACCCTCCGACATACATATATACATACATCGTGCATTTAATTTTTTGGCGAATGCGCCAGTCATTAGCCCGATATATTTTAATAATGTTTTTTTTTAAGTTCGATTGGTAGAATAAAATAGGACTTGTCCGGGCGAAAAATTTATGTAGAGACATTTCAAGTAAACTGTAGAAATTTAGTATCTCCTGAACAGCAACACTTGTTAAAGATTAACGTAGTTTGCAACAGATTCAATACCGATACACTTCTAATACTTGCGATTAAATTTAATATTTTCGAATTTGAATAAATTAATATTTCCAGATTATTGTCCGGACACTGTATTTAAACACAGAAAATAATCGTCAGACGAGCATATGACACCGACGACACCACATCTAATTGCTGCATTCGTTAAAATTAATTATTAATCAAAAGTTTATGTAGCATGTACTTAGCAAACCTAAAACTTCCTCCTATATGTGCTCTTATAAATCTTAAAACGTAATTATTTATTAATTACACCCTAATTTATTAATAACTCTTGTTTGAACTCTTACTCGTAAATCAAAATATCCAAGTAGCTAGTGATTACAGACATGGATACTGCGAATTAATTGGATGACGTTTTATTTCTTACATATGAAACTTGCACCCCCTAGTTTTGAACCATTAATCGTAATTGTTAGTTATACTGCATTAACTATCGAAAAATAAGTTCAGTCAAGTTTAATTTCTTTATTACTGCCAAAATATACAAGTATAATATAAAACAGTACACAAAATTAATAAACATAAGTATAAAAAACTGCAAAGTAAATAAAGTACATTTTTAAGATGGCATTAAAATAATAAAATGGCAAACTTTAAATCTTTAGTTGTTTGGCAATGCATTATAAAATTTAAAATTCCAATATGATCCTGTAATATATATATAACGTTGAAACCTTCTTGAACCTTTTGTTTAATATTAAAATATATTTATTTTCTTGGGAATTGGGTTCTGGTGTGATAGTCGGTTAAAAAAAATATAAAAAACAGCAGCGATTTCTTTCTTGACGTTTCGTTCCTGATCAGGAACTTTTTCAAAAGGCTTTTATTGTTAAAATTGTTATAATTAATAAATTAAAACCTAAAACAAACAATAACTTACTTAATATTTAGAATTTTTTTTCCTGTAATTAAAATTAATTTAATAAGAAAATAATTTCGTTAATGGTATATATATATATAAAATGTCAATAAAACTTAAAAAGTTATTTCAGACCCATTACTATTTAAAAATTAGTCCTTTATTTTTTATTTTATTTTTTTCTAAAAACATAGTAATGTCATCTGTGGCATTGGTAGATGAACCATAAAGTCTATTTTATATATCCCAAATTTGACATAACGGTATAGAACACCTTGTATTTACAGGATGTTTATAAATAATAATAATAATAATAATAATAATAATAATGTCTTTATTTTTGAAAATTGTACAAGGCAAAATACAATTTCACGTACATAAGGCGAAGTCTAGCCAATGGCTACTCTACTTAACCTTATAAAAAAAAAATCTAATTGATATTAAACAATGCGTACAAAAAAGGAGTATAAAAATAAAATAAAACATTACAGGAGCATAATTATTAAAATTACAATATTAAAATTAAAATTAATTGACAAAAACAAAATTTAGAAAAAAATGGATATAAAAGATAAAATGGTTAGTCATACTATAAAACCAGACACACAAAAAACAATTATCACAACAAAGGCAAGCAAGTTACTGCATTTTGAGAAAATGCAGTTTACACATTTTTTTAAATTGAAGAAGTGTTAGGTTTTTAAATTTATTGTCTAAACTGTTGTAGATTGTGACAGCGTTATAAGAAAACGACCTACGAAACATGGATGTCCGATATCTCGGTAATGAAAGCAAACCAGCAGACCGTACATTAACAGAGTGGAGATTTTGTCTAAAAATTAATTTTTGTCGGAGGTATAGGGGTTCAGACGTATTTATAATTTTGTGAACAAAAACAGACATATGATATTTAAAAAGATTATCTAACTTTAGCCAACCGAGTTCCCTTATTTTATTCGAAACGTGATCATATTTCCTTAAGCGGTATACAAAACGGCAACAAAAATTTTGAATTTTTTGTAGACGATTTTTTGTTTGACTATCTAAAAAGGCAAAGTAAACAATATTCCCACAATTCAATAATGGAAGTACGTATGCTTCAATAAGTTTTTTTCGAACTTTGAAATTCATGATATGAATGTTCATATATAAAGTCTTTATGGTGACATAACATTTCCTTATTAACTTTGAAACGTGTTCTTTAAAACGCAAAGATGTATCCAAAATAAAACCTAAATTTTTTACTACATATGATACCTCTAAAATGTGATTATTTATATGTATTTTTAAATTTTCAAAGATATTCTCCACAATAATTTTAGAACAGAAGCAGATGACCGTACATTTATCGAAGTTTAATTTTAAGTTATTATTTTGAGAGTATTTTGATAGATTATTTAAATCGGTGTTTATGTGATCACAAGCAGATCTTATATTTTCTGGTTTAAAAGAGTAAGATAATTGAGTGTCGTCAGCATAACACTGCATTTCACTATATCTGATAGAATGAAAAATATCTGCAGTATATATCAAAAATAGTACCGGTCCTAAAACCGATCCCTGGGGAACACCAGAAGTTATAGGAGTGATATCTGAAAATACAGTATTAAATAAAACTGTCTGTCGACGGTTAGACAAGTAAGTGTTAAAGAAATTTAAAGAACTTTCATCAAAGCCATAGTAACGCAGTTTAGCACATAAAAGGGAATGATCGAGAGTATCGAATGCTTTGGAAAAATCAAGCAAAATTAATGCTGTAACATCTTTATTGTCTAAAGATCGTAATGCATTATCTAAAATATTTGCTAAAATTGCCGTAGTACTGTGATTCTTGCGGAAACCAGACTGACAAGAAGGAATAATTTTGTTTACAATTACATAATTATATAATTGAGATTGGATAACTTTTTCCAATACCTTCGATAAAGTGGGAATTATAGTAATTGGTCGTAAATCAGAAAAATTTTCTGGATCATTCTTTTTCGCAAGAGGTCTGATGATAGATAATTTCCAAATATCAGGAAAATAGCCAGTTTCCAGGCAACAATTTATTATATGTGTCACATGTTTGGATATGGTTGGTAAACATAATTGCAACATAACAGCATTTATATTATCACTGCCATAGGCGTTTGACTTAAGTTGATTGATTAGGTTACTAATCTGTTCTATCGTTACCAATGAAAATTTGAATAGCATATCATCACCAAACCTATTGCAACTGTACCATTTTGTATTATTTTGGCAATTATCTCTAGGGCTAAACACTGTAGAAAAATATTTATTTACCTCATTTGGTTTCTGAAGATGAGTAGGAATATGTATATTATGATTATGTTTTAGATTTAAGTTCTTTACTGAATTCCAAAAATCTATAGATGAGTTTTTTTCATGAAAATTTAAATATGCAGTTTTCTCACGCCTGATTGCATTCACTGTATAATTACGTAGTTCCCTATAGCAATTCCAGCTGGAAATTGTTTTATTTTTTTTATAGTTTCGGAGAGCCTTATTTCGCTCCTTTATTAAGCATTTAATGTTATGAGTTATCCATGGTGCAAATGGTTTTGTAATGCGAGATGTAATATAAGGCGCGTGTTTATCAAACAAGAATAATATTTTACTATTTAGGTATTGAATTTTGTCATCTATATTATGTAAATATAATATCTCATCCCAATCAGTATTTTGGAGATCTACTAGAAAATCATTAATATTGATATATTTAAAATTTCTATATGTTCTTACAAATGGTTGCGGTCGTGAAAATCGGATATTTAACTCACAGAAAATTAATTCGTGGTCCGAAATTTTATCTACATTCATAACACCAGAATTTATCACAATCGAAGGATTATTAAAAAAAATAACATCGATAAGTGTACTAGATGTCTTTGTAATTCGTGTGGGTTCAGTGATGAGCTGAGTAAAATCATAAGAAGACATACAATACGAAAATGAATTTTCATGAAATTGATCTATATTGATGTCACCCAAAAAAATTATATTTTCATATTGAGGAACAATAAATGATAACAAATCGTCCATTTGATCAACACATTGTGTCTCATTTAATTTAGGAACTTTGTAGAAAACACAAACTAACAACTGTAATTTACCTAATTTCACTGTTATAAACAAAAGTTCAAAACCGTCCAAAACTTTAAAATCTTGAAGTACTACTTTTGCATTAAAATAATCTTTCACATAAATGCAGACCCCTCCACCCCTTTGACGTCGATTTCTTAAAAATATATTATAGTTTTGAATATTTAATACATGCGCCGGTATACTATCATCCATCCATGTTTCGGATACACAAAATATATCAAAATTATTATTTACTACCATCTCAGAAAAGTTATCAAAATTTGTGAATGCAGAACGCACATTTAAGTGGCCTATTTTTAACATATTTAACATATTTCCTTGCTGAAATTTATTCATAGTTAATTTTACATTTAATTTGCTCTAATTTAGATTTATAAACATTACATACAGAGTCAAACACAACATGATCTGTTGGCAAATTTAAGTGCAATTTGCTATTGGCATGTTTACAGTTATTACAGCATTTGTTGCCACTATTTGAACATTGAATTTTTTCATGGGAACCAGAACAAAGTGGACATATTGGATTATCAGATCTACAATCTTTTTTGAGATGACCATATTTATTGCATCTAAAACAACGAACTATATTGATATGTTCTTTAACAGCACATTTTCTCCAACCGACAAACAAACAACCTTTGTGCAAGATAACCTTATAAATAGTTGGTGACACTTCTATTACAATATTTAACAATGATTTGTACTTAAGTTTAGCAACAACAATTATGTCTTCATTTAGCACGCCTAAGTTGTTGTCATTAATTATATTGGCTGCCAGGTTTCTATCTTCACCAAATTGTTGTTCAACACCGTAGATTATAATCCGCGGATTCATCTTTTTAACCTCAACAACTTGGTAAGTCGCACTAATTTTTTGATTCAAGGTGTCTTGAAGTTTTTCGAAGGAATTTTTATTTTCACAACTAATTAGTAAACCGTCTTTTGTCAACTTGGTTTTATTTATATTTATATTTAATTCGCTAGGATTAATCAGTGCCTTGACATTTCTTTCGACTTCTTTGTTTGATACGTTTTTGTTCAATGTTTTTACTAACAAGGCTGGATTTGTTGACAAGTTAATATTTGTAGTTTTTAACTTTGCCATATCACTATAAGAAGCGGTGTTTTTAGATTTATTAGCAAGATGTGGCACAGAAAGGTTTTTACTTACAGTATTATCATTTAACTTCTCTATTTTACTTTTTTGCAGCTCCACTGTATACTCCAAACTTACTAATAATTTGTTTAACAATTCTTTCTCCCTCACTAGACAGTCAATTTCCTTTGTAATAAGTGCGAAATATTTCAGAGGGTTATTTTGTGAAAAAAAGTTAGGTCGAAATATGCTTCGTTTCCAAGATACAGAGTGTGTAAATTAAATTTTTTTATTTACTTTTATTAATTATTTAAGAGTTTCAAAGACATTGACTCGGAATTTAAAAAATGCTCTGGAGGGATAAATATGCATTTTTTGGGGTGATCCGAATATTTCTATTTGTCACAGTGGCGTTCGTGCGAGAATGCCACAACACTTTTTAATAAAAAAAAAAATAGTACGCCACTGGGTCTTTCCCGATTTGATATTTTTTTATCCGAGGCCAATTTTGGAAAATTCAAAATGGCTTATCCAAGAACATTAAAAAAATAACAGATTCGCGCCAAATTTGGTATACGGGTGTTTTCAGGGTCGCTGATTACGCATTTGAAGTCAGAATTGCGAAATTCATTTCGTAATATTTTTGTTTATTTTATGACCTGAATACCCAATTCTGTTTTAACCTTCTTTTTTCGGCTATAGGTATCTTGTTCTTTCAGAAAAGATCTATTCACGGGTTTTCTGCCTAATCTCAGGTAATAAAGTACATACTTACATATACCAAATTTGGCGCGAATCTGTTATTATTTGAAAATTTGGTCGGCCATCTTGGATCCGCCATCTTGAACTTTCCAAAACTGACCTCGGACCCGTGATCAGCGACTCCGAAAACTCCCGTATACCAAAGTTGGCGCAAATCTGTTATTTTTTGAAAATTCGTGATATCTGACCTTAATTGACCCGTTTTTTTTTGAAGTTAGAAAAAGAACCATCAATTCTTATCACGGATTCACATTCGGCGGGGTCTCAACCATATGATTGAACATTTAAATATAGAAAAAAATTATTATGAATTTTTCCTAGCACTTTTTCGTGAATTTTTGTTATTTTTTACCTGTTTTTTGAGGTTAGGAAATTGCTGTGATGTGAGCTCTACAATTTTGACACCGGATTCGTGATCAGGAGGCAAAAATACTACGTATAACATATGTTGCATGAAAAGTACAGATAACTTTTTTTATTTTGTGTGGCTGTGTTAACATTTATAAATTTTCAAATTGAAACATGCTAAAATATTAATGAAGTAAAGGTGGTAGTAAATCAAGTATTTCCCTCTTGACAACTGCATGCCCCAGGGTACTACTCAATATTTACTTATTTGAAGGGTTGTAAATTAACGTTCTCAAGTCAAATATTTATACAATAATAATTCTTTAATTAATTAATTAATGTATTTAACAGAATTTTCAGAATATTATTGTATTTACAATATTTTGATATTATACAAAGTATTTTTTCTTTCTAAGTTTTGGTAGATATCGTTAACTGGATTTGTTTAATAAAAATATATTCATTTTAATTACATCAAAAAGTTTGACATTTGTGTTATAGAAGGGGCAGTATAGTAGATAATATTTTGCAGTGTTTTGGAACTAAAAAAATAGTTTTTTTAAGAGAGAGAGGACCGGTTACCACTAACAAAATCTATTTCAATTCTAATTCAAATGTAAAGTACCTATCCACTGAAATTTAAAAAATATAACATGGATAATACATTTAATCGGTTTTGACGTGAGCGGAATTAAATACCTTTATTATTTTGAGAATTATGCAGGCGATTTGTGGTAATAATCCTTAATCGTAATGAAGTTCCATTAAAGTCAGTATGTAAAACAATTCCACTGAATAATTGATTTGGGGATTACTCACTACGGTCTGCAATATTCAGTAAATACAGACTACTGTAATTTTTTGACGAACCGCAAAATGTAGTTTCCACTACAATCTATGGTACAAGCTAGCTACTTAGGTACAAGAAACCATACTCAATTTTTATTTTTATTTTTACGTACACAGTCTTATAATTTCTATTTATATAGAAATAATTTTTTAACAGCCTAAATCTTATTAGCACTACTAATGAATGCACTTTGGTAAAAAAATTCAAGAAAAACACACTTTCTTTTTTGGTGACGAAATATTCACATATACAGAGTATTCCATTTAAGACGGATTTTTCCTTAACCATAATAATACAAAAAAGTATTTCAAATAAAAGTTATATCAAACCAAACTCTTAACATTTGAGTATTGTTTTCTACGTTATCTAACTTTAATTTCAAATAGAACGCCCTGTATATTATTGCGATTTTAATTTCTCGTTCTGTTTAAAGTCTACTTTAATTAATAGATATTGTGCATTTTCAGCATCTTCGAAAATATCAAATATCTCCAAATTTACTCTTTTTACTATTCACATAAGCATGAAAAAAAGTATTTCACATTTAATTATGTTAAGACAGGTTAATATTAGATTATTTTTAAACTATTTTATTTGTTGCCATCTTATGAACACATTTGAATAAAAAAATTCTAATACTTAATAGGTTATTAAAACGGAGGTGCTTATCTTGACAGAGATATAAATAAATTTTTTAACTAATCAATTCGACATATTAGTTCAGGTGTTAAAAATTTTTGAGCTTTATACCACTGAATTTCAAACGCGCTGTATATATACATATAAATAACTAAGATCCTTCCTCAAAATCTATAATTATTTTGCGACATTAACGATCAAAATTTTCGATTTATGATGTACATTTTTCACACGCAAAGTAGTAATTATGTTGCGTACTATAAATGACTCTTGTAAAACAGTGGGATGGCCAATGGTACGACACTGTCCCCCTCCAACTTATATGTAGGCGCCTTCACAGGATAAATCTCCGTTATCCCGTACTATCAACACGTCTTTATCCTGAAACTCCTGCCTGTTGATCACCAACTAGCAGCCAGTCGTGTGTGCAGTTTCCGAAAACCCACTCTAGTTTTCAGTTTACAAACGGTGAGTTTCCCTTGAAAATTTTTATAAGTACAATTGTTATTGTTATTTACGTTTTTATGCAGTTTCATTTCGTTAGTTTTCGATCAATTTTTATTTTTTAATCGAAGTTAAGTTACATTATAAAATTAAATCCATTCATTTTAAGGGTGTGTTAAATTTTTATAGCAAGGACAAAATTTTATTTTTACTTATTTTGGTTAGTTTTAAGTTTATTTTATTTTATTTATTATTTTTCTTTTTTCAGGTATAATAGAAATCTTCTGAATAAGAATGTCGATCGTACGAGCATAGAAAAAGTATATTTTAAATAAATTTTGATCTTGTTTAAGAAAATTATTAATTTCTTTAATCTACTATGATTTTGCGTATTTTGTATATCAATTTTTTCGATGCATTTTATATTTATTAAATAAACTACGTAAGTATCTACCTATAATTATTTGGAAAGTATGTTGAATATATAGATACATTAAATTTCGTAATACTATATTGGTCTACGTTAAAATATTGACAATTAATAATTTTAATCTTTATAAATAATTTCTAAATTTAATTTGGCATTTTCTCTATATCAATAAAGCATTTTTTTTAAGATCTTCAAAAAAAATATATTTTTATTAAACGTAATAATGACATACGAATATGTAGCTAGAGATTCATTCTCAATTCTTTTTCGTTGAAATCTTTATAATGATATTATATACTGCAAATGTGATCGAATAGATGTGGGTTGAAAAGAACTAGAGGCAATTGTAATCAGTTTCAATTCTTGTTACAGCTCATGTCAGACTATGTGATAAATTTCGATTAATTGCTTGTACACATCTTCCCGGATTTTTTGAAAAATCTCTTTCAGTAACAGTCGACAATGTCCCTCATGAAACTATTGAAATTTTCATTCATTGTTTTCTTAGATGTTAGAAATTGTATAAAACTATGTATTTCCATAAAAAGGAATTTTAAACTATTTTAACAATATCAACGTTATGTGGAAAAACAATTATGGTTTTCGCAGCCCGTGCTGATATTTAAAGTACAATGTTTTTTCAGACCACCCAAAAAACTGTCCTACTTTAAATATAAGAAAAATAATAATTGTTCGTGAATTGTTCGAGTTATCATAGAAAATTGAAAGCGACAGGAAATGATGACCGATTGGTCAAGCTCAAACGATTTCTCCACAAAGCTACTTTTATTATTATCTCATAACTTAATAAATATAATAGACCCTTTTTATGTTACCATCATATTCTTAGGTATATATTTTTGAATTTTAGGGTATCAAAATATACTTTTATGGGAAAAAATTGAGATTTGCCTTAAGATATATATTTAAATATCTTAAAATTTTTTCATTGTTAAGCTCTAGGTTCTAGGTTGTGTTCCAGATTTACTCATTTGCATTTTCTGCGTTATGTAACTGTTTCCGTTAAAATTGTGGAATTCGTAGTGGTAAAATAATTGGATTTGTTATTAACATTTTTTTCTATTGGACCGAAAGTAAGAGGGCGTAATCCTCTTTCCTCTTGAAAAAAGTTTTAAACCTTTAACTCAGTCATCACCGTAAGAAGCGATATTCAATTAATGAATCAATTACACCTCTAATTATTTACACAATATTACATTTTATATAATAACTATTTATAGCTCGAAACACAGAGATTTTAATACAGATTCAGTGACCATATCGAATTTAATTCTAAAATTCATCATTTATGATTATTTCTTTAGCTAATATAAAGTGTGATATGTACAAGAATGCCTGAGTTTTTCATTCAGAAGGTAGTTTCTCTATTGCTTTTGTTACTTATGGATCTAATTCATTATTATAATCTATCGGAACTATTGTTATTATGAGCCTATGTGAGATAAAAGCTACAAAGTCATATCTTATGAACCGTTCTGTCTAAAGATCCTGCTGAAGAATGATCTTAGGTCTTTATAAGATACTGGAAAATGTAATTCAATGCAGGATGGGGCTTTTAGAGCAATTGTTTCCCACAATATCATTAGCTAAATACATAGATATTATTTTGTTTATTAATAAAAGACAATGAAAATCTAGAGCTTTGTGTGCCTATCCATTTTTTTATAATAATAGTAATTCAATTAAATTAAATACGGTTTTTAAAGAAAAATATCAGTCACATGTTAGCAAAATTTGTCATTGTACAAACACTACTTTCTGTATTTTTTCTTACAAATTACAATAAATGTTGCAACGAATAACTGAAAATTATTCTAATAATTAGATGGAGAGGTTATCTCTATAAAATCATAAAAGGACATCGTTCCGAGTCTATAATATATGAAATAATGAAATTATGTTCTGCTAAGAACGACATGTATTTTAGGGAATAAAAAGAAAAGTTTTTTCAAGAAACAGTGCGAGAGACTCGCTAATTGATTTATAAAGGGATTAAAATTTTTTTTAATGCAGTGGAACAATGTAGGAAATGTTAATAAATGATGATGAATGAATACGCTGTTTTGGGATATCTATTTCTCGCACTGCCGCACTCGAATTTTTCGTCAAATATTTTAAATATTTCCGCTGAATCGTTTCAAAACATTCCTTTTTGCTCTTCGTACTGTTCATCATATTCTAACACCCCATTGTTCCAGTTGCGGTAAAAATAAAGCGTGGTATATTATGTAGGTACAGCTGATTGTATTAGAATTACAAACAAGTAATTTTTAAATCATATTTAGCAACATGTCTACCAAAATATTTTCTTGTATATGTCAATAAAACTTAGTCGAAGTTGACAATGAATCTTAAAAACTAAGCTAAGCTTTCATAAATGTTCATACAAGCCATGTGACCCTCGAGCTTAGACAACCCAATATTGCACGATTGGTACTGACAACGAAAAATCCGCAAATCTTGGCACCGATATTAATCATTCGTTTACAATGAAAGGTAACAAACCGTTACGCCTACGCTCGAGTAATGCAATCGCTGATTGGTTGAACAGAATCTCGTTAAACAGACTGTTGTGTTTTAATGAAATCCTGATCGTTTTAATAACATTTAACTTTGCCGAAATTTAATTGTCAATATGAAGGAAATAAACTTGCTGTTCCAGACAAAATTACTGACCCATGACTTGTAATCATTTATGAAGGCCAAGTATTTAGATATAACCAGGAGTTTTCTTTAATTATTTCTAATTACACTATCTTCTTTACATTTGGCATAGATTTTAAAACAAGCTAAATTTTGCATATTATTTATTATAAATTTAAAATCTTAAGACATAACAATAATAATAATAAAATCAGTGACTCTGAAAACATGTTTGGAAAAATATGGCACAATATTATTTAGGAAATGATGAATTTAATGTTTTCTGTATAATTGAAGTCGTTATTATAAAAATTGATTTGAAAATTTGTCTTTGTTTTTGTCATTCGATTTTTTTTATTTTGCCATTATTAGTTTGTCTAAGTTTTTCTTGCAATAAACTGGTATGCTTTAATTTTATTGTATATTTCAATCAATAACAGAAATAATGTGTGTACACGTCACTTCAACATATTAGAACCAGCGAATCCGCCATTTTATAGAAAGAAATGCGATATGTTATTAAGGGTAAAAAATAACAACATAAAGTAAGCAAATACTGTTGTTTTTGAATAAAGAGACTTCAGATCTGGTTTACCCTGCGGCGAAGGAAATTGCATTCATTTTTTTTTTGCGGTTAACGAACACAGGGACACAAAATTCATCTCTAAAGGATTACACCCTTCCTCTGCATTTTATCGTTTATCCATGTGATCCAATTACTTTAAATTCAGCTAGTCTGTACTGTACACTTTTCTTTTCCCCGTTTACGAACAAAGATCTTTTGTTTTGGTGTTTTCTTTGTGAATTTTATATACGTCATATTTATGCTAAAGTGAGTAGGTACATAAATGAGATACACAAAGATTAAAGTTAGACGAAGAAGTTCGAATGCGAAGCTAAAGATAAGTTTTTAATATTTTTCTGGCAGGGAATCGTTCTTAAATAACAAAGGTAAGTTTATTCAAAAACAAACATATATTCGGCATGTATTCTTTTTTAGACGTAATTAGAAAACATTTTCCTTTTCATAAATTGCGGTGGTGGTTCGGCTGGCATGTCATCAAAAAATGAGCTCGATGTAGGGAATTAATTTGCTCAAAAGTTTATCGGTTTAGGGAAAAGAGATTTTGTTTACATTCGGGGCTATAACGATGCGATAGGAACCCTTATAATCTAACAAGTGTTTCAGAAACATACTTTCAAAAAATGTTTTAACTGAAATGAATATTATATTTTCTTCATTTTAAATGTGATAACAGTCTTTACTTCACGAAAATTTAAATTGTTAATAATCAAAAACGTGCACAACTGTATCACATCACATATAACTTTTCAAAAATCTATTTTCTTTTTTCAAAAGTTAACGAGATAGTCAAAACGTGACAGTCTATATTTCCTTTGTTTGCTTATTTGCTTCCACAGTTAGAGATATCGTTTGCCATTTATTAGCTACTTGCATCTTCTTTCAGTATAAGTAGCGCACAAAGACAGAAAAGGAAGAACCCATTAAAATTGTTTCTAGAATATTTTTTTTAATATTTGTTTCAATAAAACAGACGCTGTATTTGGAATAAGACTTGATTGATTATTTTTTTATGCTTCAAGTCGATGTAACTGAATACACCTATTTATTTGCCTTGGCAGTGAATTATTACAATATTTTAACATTGGAAAATTGAAAATCTAAAAAAGATCAATAAGGTTTTATTTAAAGTATAGAGAATAACTTGTATGATTTTATTCAATTGGTTTGTTATATATGACAAAAAAAAACTATCAAAGTACATAAGTCTTGAAACATAAAGCAGCCATATGATTCACATATTAGATATACAGGGTGTACCAGTAAGGTTGGCAAGGTATGATATTAGGGAAAGTATAGGGTCTAGAACTAATAACATTACGCATTCACCACTAGATAAAGCATGAAAAGAGTTTTCCTAACGAGGTATAACACTATGGGCTTTTGATGAGATTCACTTCTTATTTGTGGAAGAGCGAAATGGGCGGTAACTATTAGACGCCTTCATTATAGCCATCTTTCTCTATTGCACAGATTTCTATTACTTACTTTATCGTTCTCACGTAACGGCAGATGGACCATCGGTACTTTCCGACCCTGTATAAGTACACATCAAATGTTCAGTTAAAAAAAACATCCTTATGCGGAGTTAAATTTTTTACAAATAATTTAATGAAATTAGGTATTTTAATTATATTATATACCTTGTGTTTAAAAAATACTGCTGAAATGTTAATAATCTCCCAAAAAGTTATATATAGTCAATTCGTACATATGCACTCTTATTTATTTAAAATCTAGCAGTAAGACAGTAAATGTAGGGTATATATTTTAACATTCTCTTTAAACTGGCGTTCTCTACGATTCGTAAAATATCAGTATTTAAAAATTCAGCGCGCTTTACGTTGTACCATTCGCCTTCTAACTAAACGTAATATGCAATATGCAAATATTTTCCTGTCTATGAATACTTGAATATGGATTTGCTTGCATGGCTCTCAATTTTTTTTCAATTTACTGAAAATAAAAACACTAAGTGTGGAAGTCAGAGCATTCAGTATCTAGTAACCTAATACTAATAAAAAACTTCGTAACAGTAATTCTAACTTTTTGAGAGCTGTCAGGTATCGATACTCTTTCAGAAAGAGTTTCTGTGACAAGTTAATCTTACTACTTAAGTGATAAGTTAGTCCGTATGGTTGCTCTAGAAAGATATATGTTTTCAAGAACTTTGTGTGTTTGTGAAATTGAAACCGAGTTTTCAAAAACGAGTTAATTTACTATATTTTGTTTGTCTTAAACATAAAAAAAAATCATCTACAATAACAACGCTTAGCTTTAAATAAATATATGTCAACAACACATTTTCAGTAACTGCTGTTTCCTCTTTTTTCTTCAATTATCAAAGTCATATAAGACGAAGATTTCTGACTTCTACGTTTTTCGAAGATGAATTCGAAATTATCTATTAGCAAATTTATTAGTCTCACCAAGCCCCATGGACAAAAATGTAGTCGACACAGAATGTACAAGTACCAAAGCAACAAAACAGTGAACTCTATAGTCTTTATTATCCACTTACTTTTAAAGATAAACCCCCATAGAGTTTTCAACAGTTGCTAAAACAAATATTTATCTAACATTAAGGACGAGTTATTTAATTACATAAGTTTTCAAAGAACATATACCGTACCCTCCTGTAATGTTACGTGATATTTATCTAAGAAAAGTGTAAAAATAAATATTCGCAACTATTCTATTCTATCTCATGTAAGTTACAAATTTTGAATGTTTCAAATATCATATTTAAAGAGTTTCGTTTAATTGCTGTTTCCTACTAATTAGTTTTCTGTTAATGTAGATGTTATGTACACAATTAAAAAGAATTGCGTTTCTCAAAAAAAAATTATATGAAAGAAGCACATTTTTCTTCCTAATTTAGAAATGTTTTTTATATATAAAATTACAAACGTATTGACATTGAAATAAATCAATTCTATAATAAAAATTGCAAATATATTACCAGATAAATGTAACAATCATTTTCGAATTAGATAGACAGACTAGTAGAACATCAAATATTAAAGGCATCATGAGTGATATAGGATAATAATAGCCACGATTGACCTCTGCGCATTTTTATCCGTATAGCACCCTAGGTACCTTTGTTATTATTTGAACGAAAATGATCTCTTACTGTTTTATGTGTAAGGTGTTTAAAATGGCATCCAAGTGCCTCAATACTCGTTTTGCATCTTATTTTTCAATATCTTCATTTGTTTTATATCAACAGCGAAGCCTTCAAAAGCAAACTCTACATAAGAAAGTATTTAGAAATTTGAAAGAGGAAGCTTCTTCCATATTGACACGCTATAGTGAGACACCTTGTATACATGGCGGTTTTCCAGACAAGGGAAATGAGAAAGTCACTTTTGTCAATGTCAATATGTGCGTACCGTGCAAATATCAAAAAATATATTATGTAGGATGCCCGATATAAGTTTCAAACGCCAATATCAGCACTAATGAAACTTAGGTGGAGTGGACAACTTAATGAAGTCGGTTGGTTAAAAAAGAATAGCACATTCGACAAATATCCAATTCCAATCACACTCCGAAATCCGAGACAATCAGGAATTAAACTTTCCTAAATGTTTTGGTGGAGAGGAAGTTAAGAGGGCAGGGAGAAAATTAAATTAATAGTTTTCAGTGAACAGTAAATATTTTAACGGTTGTGGTTAATGATACAGTTATTAATATACTTTTTTTTTAATCTTAGGTTATTATTGAAAGCAAACCAAAAAGATAATCATTTTGTAGTCGATTTTTTGCAAGCCTACACAGGTTGTTAATGAACTTATGTCAAAAACAAAATGAACTTATGTCACAAACTTGTATCGGAAGTTTAAGTTTAAAATTACATTTTACTCAACACAAAAACTTGTATTACCCCATTTTGATATAACGGATATGTGGCAAAAGTATTTGACATAAATTCATTAACACCCTGTATACATATTTGCTACATTGAAAGAAATGCTCTTTATTCTTTATTAATTTTATAAGAACATTGTATGTATGTGTATATAAACCATATTTTTATTAAATTATTGTATAAATAGTATACAACGTTGTTTACACGCTGTATGAAATGATAGCTATAACTGTTAAGTTTTACAATAATAAATGTATTAAACTATTCTCTATTTGAGTTAAAAGCATACAAAATTTTATTGTAGAACTATAATTACAAGGTGTAATTTCTAATGTAAACTAAGTTATAACACAGTAAACATCCCCTATAATTCTTCCACCCTCAGAATAGGAAGCTGATCCCTGAGGATTAATTTTAACCTTGCTTTTCTTTGTCACCCTTGGCATTCTGTTCCTCCATCTTATCTGTCCGTTACTGTCAATGATTGATATCAAGAAGATTACGAAGGTAGATTATTTACCACAAATTGTAATTTAGTAACAGTTTTCATTTAATGTTTTCTCTAGTACTTTCCAGTAAGTTTCCAATGCGCTACCGGCTTTAAAGTCGCATGATGTCGCTCGGTTGAGTCACAATTACTGTTATTTTTTACCCTATCAGAAAAACTACTTTTATGACGCATTTTACTGGTATCCATAGTTGTTCCATCCATTTTTTCTAGTATTCCTCGGAGAAAAGCAGAGGAAATATTCTATATGTATGTATATAAAAATTGTCGATAAATATGTCCAAAAATCATCGACTATTGTGTTGTTTTAAGAAAATAAAAATTCATTTTTAGGATATAGCGTAAACAAAAAAAGTACCAAAATAATGTTCAGAATATCAGTTTTAATTAATATAAAAACTGAATTTAAAAATTCCAGATAATGTTAGTATAAATATATTGAAATGAAATCAGATATGAGAGAACAAATCAAAATGTAAATCAAATGTCTATTTAAAAGACAAAGCAGTAAATATAATGGTTTGAAATGGTTATTATAAAATTAAGAAAATATTTGATAAAAAAATTTTT
>NW_019416568.1:3673236-3769257 GCF_000390285.2 Anoplophora glabripennis | reverse complement strand
ATATAAAGAGGAACATATTAAAACAAGAAATTACACGAGAAAATATAAATTACGTCCAAAAAGCAACCAGTAATACAGTAATTTAACCAGATCGAAATAAATTCTTGTTTTAAGTGGTCAAAACATTGTAAGAACTTCAAAATATTTGATAATTTGTGTGACATTTCTAATTTGAAATATTGATATACCAGATAAATATTAATAAATTAATTTAAACATCTATTGTTTTAAGTTGTTAGTTTGCATGGTTTCTGGAAGAATAATAGTTTGAGTTGAACCGACTACTGAGCAGGGTCTAAAGCTAGCAGGGCAAAGGTATACAACCAACACTACACTAAAGATCAAAATTACAGATTACACTAAAACTAAATTTAAAATTAATTTGGCGCTCATATAAACACATAAAAAAAATCAGATAACTTCACCATAACTAAATATATATTTGTTCGTTTTGGTGGGCCGTCATACTCAAGAAAGATTCAAGAGAACGTTCAGTTGGACAGACACCTTGCATCGATCACAATGCATAGAGCACTATGCATAGATGCACTATTGATCTCATTGATCTCAAGGCCTATTAATTTGTTTTTTGAGCAGTTAACAACGCTTTCCATGGTCCCTGAAGGCCTCATCAATCTTCTCACTACGTCGATGACCTGGTGCTTACGATAGGATCATATAGTATTGGCTTTCTAGTCTTTCCAAATCAAACAAATGGTCTCATCAGGGCCACCCGTTCTTAAAACCAACAATAAGAACCGAAACCTAGAATTAGTAGAAGAGACTTCAAAAAAGAAGAATTCAAAACAGATACTTCAAAAGAGAATAGTATTCAAAAGATAAGAGACTTCAAAATATAAGAGACTTCAAAAGATAAGAGACTTCATTAGATAAGAGACTTTAAAAGATAAGAGACTTCATACGATAAGAGACTTCAAAGAAGAAAACGTGTTTTCAACTAGGAAAGACAAAATTACAGAAGTTATTATCAAAGTATAAAAGTCTTCATATACCAGATAAGCTATTACGTGGTAACATTTATTGAATTGTTTCATAATACTCAGAAAATCAGAGGGCTATTGTAAAACCATACTGTCTTTCAGCAATCGTACTAATGTAACAGGCGTAATTATGTAAATGATTTGGATCTTAATATTTCAAAACAAACATGAATAATTGTTTTCTGCCTATACTAATCAAAGGGTTCGTATACCTGAAAAATTTAGTATCACTTTAAATAATCAGTTTCTTAAATATTTTGTAATACTTTGTCAAATTTTGTTTCTGCAAAAATTAAATGAATTCGGGAGTCACAGTCTTGATTATGTAATAGTAGAATTTAACGCTTGAATAATTCATTTTCTCATTCATGGGTCTAAAATGCGCAATCAAATTGAATTTTACGACAACTCGGTTGAGAAATTGCCAGTTATTTTCATTGTTATGTGTTTATGAACCATTATATTAATTCATTAAGTCAGTAACAAAAGAGTTAAGAAAATATAGTATTAATATAAGTTTTAAGAGACATGAAAATTGCATATTTACATTTACTATGTTTTAAAAGTTAAATTAACTATCTGCATAAGAATTAAAAATTTAAAAGAACGTTTCTAGTTGAAATTGCAATGTGAGGTAAAGACTTGAACTGGTTAACGAAAATAATTCATTTGTTGAAGTACGTACCTAAAGTATTTCATTTATTCTCGGAAACGAGGTATTTAATAAAAGGGGAGTGATCAAAACCCAGATAAAACTTTTCCTAGTGCAGAATCATTCTTTGTAGTAAAACTTTGCTGTTAACAAAGAAAATACCACTATCAAAAAAATACTACAGTTCTTCCAGAGGAAAGAGGTAAACTATAGGGTGGTGTTTCGACATTGGGCGACTGGGAAAAGATAACTGCGTTTAATTTTTCTACTAGTTCGTATATTATATTGAAAGTACATGAAACAGAGATAAATATGGTGCTTTCGATGTTTTTTCTTTATTTTGCAGGTTCTAGTAGCACATCTTTTTAAACACTCTGTATGTATTAAATAATATACTTGAAAACATCAAACAAAATGCCCAATGCAGATAAATATTTTGATACTTGCCCCGATGTAATGATCGAAACGGGTTATAGCAAACCAAACAGACTGCAGCACTTGCTATATCAAAACAATTTCTGCTATTATGGCGTACCAGAAAACGTGCTCTGGGTTTGCGAGACCGTTTGAGGGTTAACTTTCCCTAGTTAATAATAAATCAAATTTATTTTTGCGTCAACGGAATGATGATAAATACAACATATTTCTGTTTTCTTTCATTTTATTTAAGAAAGCCACTGGATAAGTCTTCTTAAATCAAACGTTTTTTTAGAAGTAATATAAATCAAGCAAACGAAATTAAATTTCTACGAAAAATAAGGTCCTCAGCTACATTTGTTCTCATAAAAATGTAAAAACAGGGGCCACGAGATGATTCTAGTCCTTCTGCAAATATTTGAATAATTTGGATTTGAAATATATTGTCCTGTAGTATTTTATTCAGTATCTGCAAGTAAAAGGAACGCTTTTACCTAGTGGCGCAATTATTAATTTTATACTGGCAGATAAATATTTATTTTCTGTAAATAACAATTTCTATTTTCAATTTAATTTTCCAGTACCCATATTCATAATATTGCATGGATTATAAGTTTAGAAAAATGTATACACATATTTAAATTTAAGTTTTAGATGACATTTCAGAAAGAGTTCCATTCAAATTCCTTATAAAATAAATAATTACATCGGTAGTTAATTATTTATTCCTGTTGCAAAAACTAAATATTTACTCAAATTCAAATAACAGCCCCTTTACATTTTATTAAATCTTAACTTTGAACGTCAAATCGTAGGAAGCGGAAAAGGATTTAATTATTTTTTATCTGCGACCAAATTAATTTTAAATTACAACAAGCCTTTATCACTACACGCCCTTTGATTTAATTGTATTTTTTCATTTCTCTTTTTGTGTAGGTGCTTCTAGATTAATTTACGTATAGATTGAAACCTGCCTGCTACAGATCTATTGCCTCCGAAAAAAATTAGTTCTGACGAGGTGAAAGTGATTTAGTTAATTTCATAGAAAGAAAATTTCACTCAATTAAATAAACGCAATCCATAAAGAGTACTGTTAAAATATAAAATCGAATTTTCAGCGGTTTTAAATTAAAAAATGAACAAGCCTAGTTTCAGATATCCGGTTCAAAGGTATCGCATTGTTAAATTGGCGTTAGGTAGCCTATTATACCAAATTGATTTTTTTTTCCGATGGCTGGAAAAACGTGGACCAATAAAATTAATAACCTCTGTCATTAATATGATCCACGATCTATCAACTTTTACCACAATCGCTTACAATGTAAGTGCATCCTGTCCAAACCGAATTAAATCGAGGGGGTGAATTTGATGTTAGATCGCCCAAGGTCAATAATCATCAATTTATTAGTTAGCTTAATTCAAATGGACTCAATGGTCGGTCATGAATATGACGAGCATACATAATGTGTCACAGAAACCTGTTAACTCCGGAAATTGGCTTGAGATTAAGGGAGCAAGGAAGAGCTTCAACTTCCGTTTTTCAAATTTATGTATACTGTTGTGTTGAATTGAAAACCATTGAAAATGCGTTACTAAATGTCATGGCCGTTTCTGTAAATTTAATCACAGTGATAACTCAAACACAGTGTTTAATAGAGAAGGATATTATGAAATACGGTTTTGTGGAATATCTATTATTTTTAATTCCTAAAATAAATTGCATTTAAAACTCAAACTTTTTTACAATTCACTTAATCTAATTTAAGAAATTAGATTAATTTAAAGCGGAAATTTTTAATTTAGCTGCATTTCAATATTGGAACAGAAAAGAAAACAACCAACACAAATTAATATTCTAATTTGTAACCTAGGCCCACTTTGATTGCTATAATATTTAATCTCAAAAGTTATCACATAAAACATTACAATATTTACAACAATATTTTCTATTCTACAACAACACAATGATTCCCAAAGTAAATAAGGAATATATTCTTTGCTTGGTTCTGAAAAGCAATAATATACATTAGATAGAATATATCAGATCCATTAAATAAAGAAAGAAAATGTTGCACCGATATGTGTCTCAATGCACAGTTTTAACGAAAATTAAAATTTCTTAATTTCAGTAAAATTATGAATACAAACTATGAATACAATTTTTTTAAATTATTTTAAGCAACTTAACAATGAATGAATACAAACCTTCTGTTTTTAATTTATTTCTGCAACCCATTTTTTTAGGCGAATCGAATTAAATCGGGCAAAAATTAAATGTTACAATCTTAAATGAAACTGTATATATTACTAAAAGAAAATGTACCTACTTTCATTTGTGTGACCGAAATCGCTTTGATATCCACCATATCTGGTGCTTATAGAAATGACTCAAAAGAAAAGTTTATCAAATAAAGTCTAATTTAGAAGGTATTTTGAATACTTACAAAAGAAAAACACTGCATCCAAGATGTAGTAGGTTCATTGATTTTCATTCTTAAGTACCTATTACCATAATGGAATTGTCATTGTTTCTTTGTCAGAGTAATAATAAATTGATGACAATAACCTACCTGGAAAACTATTTCCATTTCTTTTCATAAGTATATAATAGTATAGTTTTTAATTATTTTTAACAGATTTGAGAAAAATATTTACCACCTATTTTCAGTCACCGTGTGTAAAAAGATGTGGTACAAAACATTTCATTTTGTCCATTAGAACTATTTTTCCTGTAAAATGTAAATACAGAGTAACCCCATCCGCGCAAGCCAAGCTTTACCTGATGACAAAACTCCAAATAAGAAAAAAATCCTCAAAGTTCTTAATGATTATTATTATCTCCGTTCATAATTGACATATTATAAACAATTCAGTGAAGTTTTGCCCATAATGAGCTCATTCCGCAATTTTTTTTATTTGCTTAACGGAAAGATATTGCAATTTTAAGGTTCTCTGCAAAAAATTAGAATTTTATATAGCCTACAAGTCATCCAAAATAAATTATAAACTGGCACGCTGAGTATCCGCTGAACCGGCGGCGGGTGTGACGTCACCGCATGGGAAACCGATGCCGCATGCTTGCGTGTGTTGTCAGTCAGTTAGGTAGTCGGGTTTTAGTTTAGTTGCCTGCTAAGTTTCGATTGAACACGTTAAGATACCGAATTTTGTTAGCAATATGGAAGACACAGAACAGAAAAAATTACAAATATTGTTTGTTCCCTAGTATGAGAGCACTAGTGTGAAGACGCCTAAGAAAATAATAGGATCGCCTAATCATGAGCAATACTTTGTGTATACAAAATAAGAACCTTTTTTATTTTTTTTTAATTTCAACATCCCGTATCTTGGAACCGAAGCGTTTTACGATTTATGTTTGTATAAACATTTTTATATTTACTATTAAAGTTTGACTCACCCTGCGTCGAACTTCATTTATGAAAACGACCATATTTAATTAACTCACAATTTTTTTAATTTACAAAATCTGTCCAATATAAACAAAGATTTCCTAACAGTTCCATTGACTATACTCATTGTGTGAAATTTTAGGCAGGTAATGAAGTGGGCTGACTCCTACAATTTCCATCGTATTGAAGCGAAGCTCTTGAGCGGGACTCATTATTAAAAATTATTTCCATGCACCAGCGTAAACTTTATGACTCTTTTGTTTCCTGCCGGCTATATTTAATCCTTCTGTAACAATTTTAATTACCCGTTAAGTAATAAAATAATATGGAATTATATGGACAAAAAGTACGTCCAACACTTGGATGTTTTATTTTTCTGAAATGTGCACTTTGTGGGTGACATGAAAGGGGAAAAATAATGTGAAGAAAAGGGATTCTAAAAATATTGTGAAAAAAGGGCATACACACAAGAGTGCTTTGACACGATTTAATCTGATTTTGTGTTTATTTTTGTAGTTATTTGGTAACATCTTATTGCAAAAATTAATTATACAGGGACCCTGAAAAGGATGGACAACGCTTGACCACAGTTACGGGATAGCCAGTGGCGCACAGGCACTAGAAAGAGAACATCCTGTATATGTATTCTCACCAAATTCTATATTTACATTGCCCTTATATAAAAAAATAAGTGTACCAAATTTGAAGTTTCTAGGAAAACTAGTTTTCAAATTATTTGAAAAAACTAGGTTATTTATTCTCTATTTGGAAGGCTATATCTCAGTAGGCGTGCACTTTTGTATATAGGTAAGTTAGGCTAAATAGTCTTATTTTAATCCAAGGAACCCGTGGTCAAGCGTTGTCAATTCTTTTCAGGGACACCCTGTATAATTAAATGCATTTTCTCAATTATAAAAAGTTACAAACATTGCAGATTTTGTTAAAATATTTAAACATTTTTAAATGCTAAAGCAATTGAATTCTCTAAAGATTGAGATAAGAACAAATAAATAAGAAGTGTACCTACCACTTTTGCGAAATACCTCGAAGTACCCTAAGTTTTTAGAAAAAGCAAAATAACAGTTGTTATTTTCGTTCAATTATACGAGTCCAAAAGTAGTGTATTTATTATTTTCAAAATTTATTTAGAACAGTGTACCTGTCAAATTAATTATTATAAAGTCGATTTCAAATAATGTGATCTAACCAAGGGTTTGTCAAATTTCAAGAAATGCCGTATTGTGTGGATGCTGCATATCGATATATTTGAAAACATGTCTTTTTACTTGTCAAAGATTCGTCAAAACTGTTAGGGAGATATTTGTCACGTATTTAAAATTTCTTTGTAGAGGATATCCTCAAGATTGTGGACAGGACAAATGGATTAAATGTATTGCAAAGCAGTAACAATAACACTATTAAACACATGACTTTATTAAACAAGCCATTGTATTTCAAAACATAAAACTGGTGTTACTTTTTGAAGAAGCTATCCTTGTAGACGAAGTACAATCCATTTTTGTACGTTTTTGAAATTTGGAAGTTCTTCCAAAACTTTTGAAGAGGGTCTTAAACCAAATGAAACCTGCAAAGAATTTTTCAATCTGAAATTGATTTATCTCCCAAAACATGCACATTATCCGACACCGAGCGTCCATCTCCCGCATGCTGCACCAAAATCTACGGTTACAATTTCGCTCCACGTAAAGTGCACATCATCAGCATATAATAGAGGCGATATCAGATTTAAACCCGTACTACGGAATAACGTTACACTTTTACACCAGTAATTAGCTCTGCTATCCTTGTTAGCGAGCAGGGGACACAACTAAATCATTTAAGCGCGCGAGGTCAATTATAACTCTCTCCACGTCCATTTATCAGTATTTTGTGACCAAAAGGGGAATCGTGAGCGACATAATCATACGTGGCTCACAAACAGAAAATATGATGTCACGTCTTGCCTGGTCTTTTCTCAAGGAATACCGCCGTCCAGAGTGCACTATTCCTTTTGATATATCTATTAGCAAGTGGGATTTTCACCCGTAAGGCCCTCGTTATTGCACACTAACTGGCCATACGTAATGGGAAAAAAATATCATGAATTTTCTTTTTTCACAAGTTGAGTAAATTTTGAGATTCCCACATAGATTGATATCAAGTTTAAAATTCGATGAAAGGTAGTATAGACTAATATAAATTATTCCCACGTGTATTTCTTTGTAGAAAAACTGCATTAAATTCTGATAATCTAACGTATACATTTAATAAAGTTGGGCTTATAAACTTTGGAGGCATTGATGACCTTTATCGATATTCAGAATCATATTTTACAAAAACGTTAATGAAAAATTTAAATTTTCATATACAGGGAGTTAGAGTACGTCGGTAAACTTTAAGGGGCGATTCTTCGAGTGATTTTATACAAATAGGTTATACCGTACGCTCCTAAAGTATGGACTGAATTCAGTAAAAACGAAACAAATTTTTTTTAAAAAAAAATCCTCGAACAGGTCGATTTTTAATTTAAAAAATACATATTTTAGCATAAAAGGCGATTTTCAACCGTCATTTGTATTCGAGTAATGACGTCATCGACATTTTTTTTAAATAGCAACCCCCAAAAAATTATAGTAATTTGTATATATTGTGTAAAAAATGTCTATTAACAATCAACAAATTTTAATTATTTATGTCATTAAACAATTTTATTATTATACTGATGGTAAGTTTTGTTTTGTTCTATTTCAAAAAGTCTCCCAAATACCATGTTGTAATAATATTAGTAAACAAAATATCCCTCTTATATCTCCTCTTAGCAATTATTGTAATATGATGAATAGAAGGTACCTATAATAAATTAAAATTATCCGAATCACACCAAATCAATTTGCAATGCACTGCTAGGCAACTTGTCAACAACTGAGATTTATTGCCCAGTCGCGCAGTGCTGCTGTGTTATACGCCGTTTACCCCAGCGGTCATTCTTCTACGGGCGTATACATTTCTACCACGTTTAGTTCGACCAGACATGTATATGGGTATGGCTAAATAAATATGGGAACAAGTTTTTCAAATATTTCAATGCCGAACCTGGTACATACTGCCAACCTCTTGGTTCTTCAATTGAGATGGGAAAGACTAATTTAATGTCACAGAACATAATTTCTAAAAAAAAGTATATAGGTATCCTCTTTTTTATAGTCACTTTATTTCATCCACATTTATTATAATTAAATGAGTAGTAAACAAAGTAAATAGTCATTTTTTTTTAATAGTGATGTACCAATATTAATAAAAAGTGAAGTAAATAATAAAAATACAAATCAGTACAAATGTTTGTTTTGATATCTCAAGAAATAATTATTTTGAAACGAATCTTCTTCTACAAAGAAAACAATAGTTAACAAACAAAACAAAAATACTTAAGCGTAATATACTTTGGTATTTAAAAATTTGTCAAAAAATGCAAAGTAATATAAAACTTTTTACGTTTATATTAGCTTACTTTATACCCTAAACTTTTCTTTATTATGTGAGAAAACAGCGGTTCCCCAAAGTAAAAAGTCGAAATTATCTTGTCAGATTTAGGTAAAATATTGCCTGGTTTTGATTTATGGCGACTTGCGCGATAAATATGTTGGTAAGATAAATGCATGTGTGGAAAATATGTAGAATTAAATGCTCCCACATCGCAAACTGTGGGCAGAACTTTCATTATGCTAAAGAAGGTTTTAATTAATAAAGTTACACAGAATTATTTAGAAACATAAAAAAATATCTAATTTTAATCGAGTTTAATTTTGAAATACGGTATACTCTCAAGTTCATGTGAGGTCAGAAGCTATGCAATCGTAGAACGTAATTTTCAAGTGCTGTGTCGCGACAGTCTTTGAAAGATATTTTGTTTATTGTTTAACACCTATTACAATTCTATGAGTGAAAAACTGATAGAACTTCCTCTACCTCTACCTCCTGGACAAATTCTGTTGTTGAAAATGGTGTGTTTAAATATTTCAGGCAAACAGCCAACGATCACTGAATAAATGCATAAAATAGATTTGATTTTTTAATAGTTATTTATATAAATAATGTATTCAAATTCATATATTTGTCTGTCCTAGATAATTATCTATAATTGTTAGGTCTATAATAGTAACTAAATTTTTATTAAGTGTTAATTACATTCGTGAAGTTTTACCTTCATAAAGAGTCTAATTCATAGCCGATAAAGTGTTATCCAAACATATAAAAAATGTAAGTACTTACCTACATGCCTTTATAGTTGCTTTACGGGTTTAATTTTATGCCATGATCTACGTACGTATAATACAGCGTTCCTAAAACCAAATTACAATTAATACTACTTTTATAACTCAGTACTGATTAATGAAATTTTTACAAAATTATTTGTTAATAACTAATTTATATCTTCGTAAAAAATTAAACGTATGAATCGACAACGGAATAGTCAATATATTTTATCCATAACAACAAAATCTTGACGCGATTTAAAACTGAGAAATCCCTAAATAAATTGGGGTTAGCTGGTCATAAAACTGTTCCTTTAAACGACCATCTCCGTTAGAGAAAGTGTGAATCAGGAACAACGTTATAATCTCATTTTTCAAAAGATATATCAATTACCCGTATGTTGGATGACGTCTGTTGAATGTTTAATGTTTTTTCTAGACGTCTCACCACATAAACATTTATTAAATCTGACTCAAAGACCTCGTGTGCACCTCGGGAAAAGATGATACAAAATTTTTGTGACTTGTCATACCGCGAGGACCAAAAAATTATTTTAATGTTCGAATACTTAATTCAATATATTCTGACGATATTATGGAAATGCCATACCAAGTACATTTATTTAAAATTTGATGATATGATATAATGCATTTTAAAGCATTTGATTAGTCTAATTAAATTATTTACTTTGCAATACCTTTTGTATTTCTCATAACACTTACTGATGTATCATCTCTATTACAAATTTTAGATAATGCTAACTGGCCTCGTTCTATATTCCCACATTCATTCCATTTGTAACAAAACTGTTCAATTGCAACGGAAATTCGATATATTCAGAAAATTTCAATGGATAAAGAACATCTAACTTTACTTTTATGTCAGGTCCAACTGAAATATAGAGAATTTATTATATTTTATCCTGTCCTTCGTTTTGCTACCTATAAAGTCGAAGCTTGCAAATTGTATTTAGATTTAAATGTAACGGAATCTCTCGGCTTGTGCATGTCAAAGTCTTTTCTTGCTCTTGCCTTTTTAAGGATTTTAAGTTTAAAATGAAGTAACTTATACAGATTTAGCGATGTGACTAGTGCAAAAAAATGTGATAAATATATATGGTATATGAATCTATCAGATGTAGGTACCTAAAGCTTCATAACGAACAGCAAAAATTTGAAAATACTTTGAGAAAACATTTTATAATACTATTTTGAGCATTGAAAACAAAAATATGCAAATTAAATTCACACTATCCCTACGGCAGGGTTAATGCTACGTAATAATAAGCTCAAATAACGAGTCTTAGTGCAAAACAATGTGAAAAACCATAGTTTTGTATTTTGTACTACCAAATATATAAATGCCTACATTTATATAGATTGATAGACATCATGCCAAAAAAATATAATATAACTTATCATCAAAGGGTTGGAAACCACCTGCAGACCAGGCTTCCACTTACCCCTTTATATGGCACATTTTTCAAAAATATTTTTTCTTGAATTTTGTTACTGCAGATTTTTGGGGTCGCTGATTACGAATCCGAAAATTCCTGAATAAAAGAAAGCGGATGTAAAAATCGGAAAAGTATTCAAAATTTGAAGAATATAGCTGAAACTTGTCACCAATAACGAAGGTTTCAATTCGGAAATTCTTAAATCCAAAATGGCGGAACCATTATGGCGGATTGAAAAGTACCATAAGTAGAAATTGATATTTACCGTCCAAAGAAACGCGTTACGAGTAAAAATAGGCCAATATCTAAAAATGAGAAACAAAGAATATAAATTCGATTGCAGTCTCTTAAATACACCATACATTTAAATGGGAAATACCACGCACAAAATGGGCAAGATTTTAGAGCCAAAAATATAAATTTGATGATTCAAGTTGCAGAGATGACAGATCTCCTTTATTGTATAGAACTTGAATTGGGGCTGTTATTAACGAATTAGAAAATAAATTTAAGGAGGTTCATTATCGAAATTTTGTTTTAATTTAGTATCTGTTATATTTGTCACAATGTTCAATTTGTCTTTTTAAGTTAAAGTTTTAGAGCTCAGTTTCATAAATGTGCTATATTCGTGTTTAATTCTGACGATTTAAAAGTAACACAAAAGTTGGACGTTTATTACTTATATGGGAATACATGGAATAGCTGTTATGTGTATGATTCATTCATTCAAAGTTTTCAATATGAAGAGTTCTGCTATCATGTCATTTGCTGTTATTCTAATATGTATATGTTAATGTGTTCCCTAAGTAACGATATCCGACACAATACTGAACCAAACTACTACATTTACAAACATGTGTAACATGAGAGAATTACGCAAATGTATTCCTTAAATGAACCAAGGTCATGGTTATGGAAAATCTATAGTCTAGGTCTAGGTAGATAGAAGTTCAAATTTCCAAGTGAAACTGAAATGAGCATTTATGAACGAATCCTGAATGCTTGTCTGACTGTTGTTGGTGTTCAATTTTATAAAATAATATGATCTTAGGTCTATTTAGATGGAGTTACATGTGAAATATATTAATCATATATTTTTTATTTTCATAAGTGGAGCTCAGCAAAACCAAAAAAATGTCAACAAAATTAAATTATAATGTTTGCATTTCCACAAATCGATGTCGTTAGTCAGTCCTTTGTATGTTTTGTAATATTTGAAGAATCAAAACGTTCCATTCCAATATACAACCAATTTTAGACAACTATTTACATTTGGAATAATATAGTAAGAATGTATCAATACCTTGAGGCGGTTTAAGCTTTCAGTATTGATATGCAGTCTACTTCGCATGAAATTCATGAATGATTGATTAAGTAAAACTGACACGTGCACCATCAGCTATTTGCTTAGATGCAGTACTTGGAGACAGATAAGAGGAGACATATTTGAATTAAATAAGGATGGATAATGTCTGATGAAAATGTATTTAGGCAATTCAAAGTTCCAAATTTTATTTCGTTTGTCAATCAAGTTTACAATAGAAGTAATGAAAAATAATATATATGATAAACTGTAAACAATTTACAATCATGTACAATTGAAAAAACACCCCACTTCTTGTTGCTATGTTATTTACCTTACAACTTCAGTTTTGTTATAAAGACAACGATTTTTTCAAATTCCCTCTCTCTCTATCGTATTTTTTTATATTTAACTCACACAGAGAAAACTGTCATGGAAATTCACAAAATTGTTCCTAAAATCTTGATTGGAATAAATTGTATCAAACTTTCATTCAATATTGTTTGAAAATTTGAGAAAATCTCAAGTCTGCATCTAAAAAAAATGTAGAAGGTCGTCCTGGTTCCTAATGAACCGCACTGTATATTAACAGAAACTATTTTGCTTCAGATTGTTCAATGATGATCATCATCCCGATCATCTCCATCCTCCTCATACAGTCGTCGCTCGCGTTCCTAGAAGACTCCTATCCAGAAACGTTCGACTCTAATACGTACCCTGAGGACCTGTTCGACAACGACAACGACATTGAAGTACAAAGACGTAGCAACCACTTTCTACGATTCGGCAGAAACAACGGCAAATATGAAAACAACGAGGTAGGAAACGACGACTACGAAGATTTCGCTAGGCCCACCAGGTCCGGAAGGATCGAAAAGAACGACCACTTCATCAGGTTTGGACGAGGAAAACATCAGGAATTCTTGAGATTCGGCAGGGACCCCCAAAGGCGCGACAAGTCTGCCTACCTTAGATTCGGTAAGAACGAAATGCCAATATTTAAAGAGTATAGACAGTATTTTTTTTTCTAAAGAATAGCAGTGATTGTTTTAGTTTTTCTTCAACTGAAATGCACATTTTTTTTTGTTCTTTCAGGAAGGAGCGTTTCTGATGAAGAAAAATCAAAGAAAAGAAGCAAACGCGACACCTTCTCCGATGAAGCAGACAAACGCAGCGACTCTTTCTTGAGATTCGGCCGTAACTCGAACTTCATGAGGTTTGGACGTGATCCAACAAACTACCTAGCGAACCCTGGCAACATGCTATCGACACTGGAACTTCTTAAAATGCAAGAACAAACTTTAGCAAACGTACTTGCTCAACTGATGCTTCACAAGAAAGAAGAAAATAAGCCTTGCACAAGGGCGGCATAAAGTCGAATCATTTACCATTTACCTAAACCACTTAGCATGTAGTAGTAGTTTTATAAGAAAAGGTCGAATATTCAATGGTTTTTACAATTAAGGGCGATTTTTTTTTAACTTATTTCATCAGTAACGTGCATTGTTTAATAGATAATTTTAAAGCAATATTCTAAAGAAATTGTGTCAAAATGAAACTATATTACTAAGTGGTTCTGTGGTCTTATGAGTAAATATGTTAAACTGGTTTCCAAAAATTGTCTGTGGCTGGAAAACTTCAATAAAACACTCGTAAACAGTATTATGTATTTCTCTTATAAAAGTGGAATTTTATTAATAATTTATTCATTGTAAATATATATTTAACCTGTTGTTGTAAATTGGCACTTAAATAAAATGATACCTTTCTAAATTCAGACACTAGTTCTTTCGAAAACTATACACTTATCCTGCAGGTATTAAATATGAAAGTGAGATCAAACTACCGATATAACAATAATCGAAAATGCAGTTTGCATGTTTGGTATTTTATGAACTGCTAAGAGATGATTTCAGTACAATACTATTAAACAATATACCTATATAAAATAAATGATTGGAAATCTTACCACACAAGGAATAGTGCAGATATAGATATAGATATGAATATTGGCAGGTTCTTGTTGTCACTGTATATTTACACAGATGATTCATTAATAATTGTACATACGCTAACTGGATAATCCTGGACTGAAAATATGACAAATAGACACATAATTCTTAGATAAAATATGGCTCCTTACGGAGTTACAGGGTGTTTTATTTAAAAAAATTTAAATGAGTTTTGCCCATTATTTTAACCCTGTTTGATATTTCTCTATCATACTTGTTATAAAGTTTAGATACTTTAGAACATATTAAAAATGCTACAAAATCGTTCATGGGTACTACCAGAGGCGTACGACAGGAGTAGAATGGCAGTTTCCCATTCCTAACTTCTACGCCACTGGCGGAATTTTTATTTTGGCACAATTTTTCAATTCTTCAATACTTTCTATGCAATTAATCTACTATTCCTTCATTCCTTCAAGTCATTATTTCTCGAGATTTTTAAAGTTAAAAATAGGGCTGCACAATCATTTTTATTTTATTATGTAATTTAGTTGTCATATTACTACTATGTAAGTTGGTGTCTTCTGTCATGGGATTGCAATGCATTAGTTGAATTACAGTTGAGTACAGTATTAGTAATGGGCAAAAATATTCAGATAGAGTATGTACAATTACTAATGAATCACCCTATATAGTGTGGTCCTTAATTAATGGGACACAGAGCAAGAGTATGGATCCGAATATTGACAGACAATGTTTATTTGGATAGTAGACGCTACTAAAACAACTATTTTAACGTCGCTACTTGTGCTGGGCTTGATGTTTGTATACTCCCTAATCTTTTCCTTTAAATATATGGTTATTTCAACTAAATGATCGTATTTCTTGGTGGTTTTTTTAATAAATCTGGTGACGATCACCATCATAGTAAAAATCATAGTAACAAGTTAACGACTCATTACCAGTAACTCAACAAAATCATAATTTTTTGACCAACTAGCTCACAAAAGTAAACAGAAGATAAAACATTTTTCATTTAAAAATTTGCATAAATGAAAGTTCTGACCAAGTAGATTCTAACAAAAGCATCTAGGTAGATCGTATACCATTTTTTCTTAGAAGTTATGAAGAAATATGTATGTTCAAAGTTGAAATTGCTAAAAAATAAAAGAAGTTAGAAATTGACACATCCTATATGCTACATTAAAATATCGATCATATCGCGTATTGTCCAGAAAAATCGTTGTCTATCACTTTTTAGGGCATTATCTTAAGAACTACCTTAGTTTCAGCAGAAAATCCAAATAAAAATGTTGCCTTAACTGCCTCTTTATATAATGCAAATATGTGAATTTTTGGACTAAGGTAAGTTTAGTTAAATTGTAATTATTGTATTTATTTTTCTTTTTGAGAAATCTTTATTTTGAAAAATACCTCTTATTATTGAACATACAAATTAACTTTTGTGTTATATATAATGAAAATAAATCGTAAAAAGCCCTTAAAAATGAGCCATATTTTGTTAAATTCCGATAAGGCAGAATATCCCCGAAAACAACAGTATATAAAACCTTGGGTTATATTCTTTTTAAAGACAATTATTCATGAGAATAAGGGGGAGGTGACACCTATTACAGTAATTTTAAATCACCACATCGTATGGGAATTATCTGGCATAAACCGGTTTGCTTCAAGGCAAACTTTTAATTTTTCCTAGTTTCTATGTGAATTTCCCGTGACTTCCTCCGAATTCCCCAACATCCCTATGAATTCTCCTTAGTTCTCTATAAATTTCCTCAATTTCACCTCGAACAAATTTTCATAAATTTATGTATCTTTTACACCACAATTTACTCGCAATTCATCTCTTTTTTAAAGATCACAAGAAAAAATTTCAATTCCGTAAGTCCGATTTGCTATGCTGTGTATCTCCATAAAAACTCTCCTTCAAAAAATTTCAAAAAGTCTTGATTAATCTGTAAACTCTGAGTAATTATTTTATAATAAAATCAAACACAATAAAACAAAATTATGTTATTTATATTTTCACATAAACATAAACATTCAATAGTCACACACTGTCCAAACTGTATGAGCATATATAAAAGTATAAAAAATAGTGACAGAAATTGTATAAAAATATGTATTATGTGCAAATTTTAAATATTGTAGGGTGACATATACTTCTTGTTGCTATTTAGATATTCAGAGAATAAATTATGGAATGAAAGTATATATCACCTTATATATATATGCACAAAACAAAAAATATATATTTGTAACCTAAGTATAAATCATCCTACCAAACACACCACCATACATTTTGAGCTGTTTTGGCGATGTTTTAAATCAGGTACGTCGTAATATTGCAAGAGATCTATACCTACAATAATGGTACAACTGTCAATAATTTATTAATGGTTGTTACAGATAAAATAGATTAGTTCAATTTTTTTAAATTATTCTTTATTTCCGTTGCATGATTTTGAACTCTCGTCGAAAAATGAAATTCCCGGAATACATAAACTTGATGATTATTCTATTAACTTAAACAGGGCACAGGAAAAGATCATTCCAAATATCTGAAAATTGACATTATTAGAAATTACATTGTAAAAAAAAACAGAAATTCTGACTTACCATTATCAAAGAGAGAACAATTCCGGAAGTTCCGATAACAACGGCATGGGTCTTGACAAATTCAGTGGTAACATTTAGACATCCTCTTGTATTCATTGTGAAGGAATTATTTTCTACCAGAGATTGACATTTCAATCTTTCTCCGGTTCTAGTTAACTTGCAGCAAGATTCGGGTAGTCTATTCTGCCAGTCTTTGTGACTGTATATACCACAGCATTCCAATCTGAAAAAAAATCAAATGAAAAATGTGATGAGTAACAGTGTTCAGGAAATTATCAAACTCGATGGTATGAGCCTACTGTGAGGATACAAAAAATTTAAATAAAATTTGGAACACATGATGTTAAATGGAATGAGATAAGCGAAAGTATTATCTTTGGGATTTGACAGAGACGACTAATGACGTCAATGAAGCTCATCCCATTTAATACCACTTGTCCCAAATTTTAGTTAAATTTTTTATATCCTCACAGTAGGCCCATACTAACGGGTTTGAGACACCTGTACAAAAAAGTACCGAAGTATGAAATAAATAAAACCAAAATTGTTCCAAATTATCAAAAAAGTCCATTACAATTGACAACCATTATTGATGATTACCTTATAATGAAAATAGTTAAAAACTTTTGAATTTGTAAAACATTGTAAATACATTTGTTTCAGATCGGTAACAAAATATTTTTAATGAAAAATTTCCTAAAAGAATTAAATCGAGAATCATAAAAAATACGTAGGTAACCTATTTTGCCTGACAGTAGCTAGACTAAAACTGAGAATGAAAAAAGAATCAGTTCAGCGTAAACGATTCTTTAATGTTTTTAGGCAGATAACACCCTCATCTCGTTGACAGGCAGTTAACGTGAAATGTACAGTGAAAAAGAGAGATAAATTTACATACATGAATGTAAAATTACAAGATTTGTTTTACATATCACACAAGTCATAACATTTCGAGCTTACACTATGTATCTAGTTTTACAATGAAATAAGAAGAATAACCTAAAAAATGTAAGCTTTAAAAACAATACTAAATGTTTTCAGTGTGACTTAAATCCAGCACTAGAAAAAACAACTATTTTTAATTTGCATGCTACTAAAATATGTTTGTTGTTGTTATAAAAAGTTTTGTATTTGTAAACAAAAAATATTGATTCAAACAATTGACTACATATGTTTTAATAGGCAAATGAAGGATTGGAATTATTATACAAAATATTAATTAGCGGACAAATACATTTGTATTTATATTAAATTTACCTAAAATGGAGGTCAACGTATCCAAGTTATTGTTTCAGTTTGAAACGCCCACAAAAAGATTCAGTGTCAGATGGAAATAAAGCGGCAACATATGCATTCCACATTATTTTGCCTCATAAATGTACGTAATACTATTCAGGGACTTAATTCCATTACATCTATATACCGTATGTGAAATAATTGCAAACAAAGGGACGAAAATTAGTTTTCTAAGTAAACTTTGACGAGTTCTACCATAAACAATACATAAAAGGGTACGAATGCTTTTTAACTAAAATTTTACCTTGTCTGGGTTATATCCCACGCCTCAGTTATTGGCTTATAATTCCCATAGTCACGTAAGGATCCTTCCATTCCTATGCGTAGTGTAGTTTCGACCTTCCCTCGGAATACATAACCCAGGATCCCACCAACCAGCATTGTTACAAAGATGAGGAATAATGAAATGAAATACTAGAAGTAAAAAAGTCAAATATGTGTTGAGTGTCATTTCGCAGTGTCTCTATTTCCTTATACGCGAAGGGAGTACGAGAAAATAAGCAATTAAAGAAACTCGTTACTAGGTATCACATAATAAAACCCCCGCAAATTATAACTAACGTTTTTCTCGCAATATAAAGATATACGTACAATGTAATATTACATTTATACAATTTTGCTACTACTGAAAACGCATTTACTGCAAAATTTCTTCATCTTCACTTTTTCAAATGGCCCGGGACACTAAATTCTATAGGATTTAAACTGAATATTAGAGAAACTGTGATACAGTGCAACGATCTGAATCTGCTTCATGTAAATATTGCCTTGCTTTTACATTAAAAATTTTATTTAACCAATCAGCGATCGGAAAATTGTGAAAACGCATCTAATATTTTACTTACAATAACCAACATACATCTCACTTCTTTGACTGATCCCAAACATCCCAGACATGAAATAAGGACAACAAGAAGTCCAGTAGCAATCAGTACGTAAACTGCTCCAGCATACAAGTTTGTGCCAAGGAGATCGTTGGCAAATGATTTATCAACAACTGTCCATATGCCCAAAGCCACTACAATAACTCCGCCCAACTAAAAACGCGAAAATAAATGAATAAAACTGGAACATAGCTCATATAACATGTGTACGTAGATAGATTAGAAGCAAAAAGTATATGTACTTACGAATATTATGAGATTAACGACAAATAGACTGTATTTCATAAAATTTCCACAACCATCCTTCTGTCCACCCCACCCCATGTTTCCTCTGGATCTAAAACAAAGTCAATACACTTAACAGTATTAGAAAATATCATGTACTTTTTTTTATTTTGTATTTTCTATTACTTCAAAACTAAGCCATAATAAAGCCATAAAGCGACAATAAACTGTATTTTATAAACTTTCTACATCGCTGCTTCTATCTGTTTCAGGTTCTAAATGTTTCATTGTAAAATGGATTTATCTGGACTTAATAATCAAATCCAAAGCTACACAAAAGTTCGATCATTTACATTGTTCTTGTTCTTAATTTTCATTAACAAAGTTGCATTTTCGCAAGGATTATAAAAATATATTATAAAAGTGAATAAAAAAATTGGTGTACCTAGACGACACTAATGCAGCGTATTGTGGAATGTACATCTTAGATATACTATACAAGACCCAAAATTCTTAGCATACACATCCATTTCATTTTTGAAAAAAAAATGTAGAATAGCAATACGTTAATTTTGGTTAAAACTAGACTATCCTTAAAAATCTACACTTATCTCTCATCCACAACATATTTCACGTATTAGCCTTTTTTTTGTGCAGTTGCTGATGACTGTACCTTTTACATCGTGTTTCATTTCATGCAGATATTGGAAATTTGTATATTTTTCATTCATTATCCATGACAATCACTATACTAGGTTCAATGTAAAGAAAAATATATGCATGGAATATTAATGCTACCTATTTAATTAATTATACAATTAGCTCAAATTTAATGAATACCTAGATATAAGTTAAATATTTACAAAGAAATAAACGTAAAATATTTTTTTAAGCCTCAACACATGTATCTCGAAAACCATTGGCTTTAGACCTTTGTTGGCTGAGGATTTTTAATATAAAACAGTCCAGGGGACATCCCCCTGATGTTATGCCATGGACTTAAAGAGCATCCTGTATATTTTAAACGCTTAGTCATATTACAATACCTACTAATAAATTTAGTTTTATAAAAGTATATATTAATATAAAGATAATAAAATAGGAACTAGAAAAGCATATATACAACTTACCACCTAAATATCTAAATCTTATTTTATTAAAACTAACTGCACCAGAGTTTACAAATTCACAAGTACATCAAAACCAACATTTCAAACACATGGTAATTTATCACAATATTGTTTTCGTTATAGTGCAATAATCCTAAAATTGCGTGATTCACACAATAACATTAGCTTCGCAATACGTAGTATAACGTAATGTATGTATGTGCGTTTGATATAAACTGATTCACAGTTTGCAAGGCTTCACATATTTTATCACAAAACTGTATGTAAAGAGTTGAGGCTACTTTCACTTGTTCTACTTAAGCCGTACCTCATGGTGTGTACGATGTAGGAATACCTAAATAAACAGTTAATTTAACAATTAAGTGAATTAGTTTAGTTGAGTGAATATTAAGAAGACCTCAGTTACTATTGCTTTTAATACTGAAGTAAATAACTCTTTTGTAGTCAACAAAATTAGATCGATTTTTGAATAAACTACCTTAAAATTGTGAAAGAATTTTTATTTGTTGCATTGAAAAGAATTAGTCTTATTCTGAAAAATAAAAGTTCAGTATTCGGGCTTACAACTCACAGAAGGGTATTGATTGAAGCTTTATCATTTATTTTCCATTTTATGTTCAATAACCTTAAAAATCAATCAAATTGAAGAGATCTGTTGTTGGCAATGAACATGTGATATTGTCACCAAAAATATATATTAAATATTCATACTCGAACAAATAACAATTATTTCAGTTATAGTACGATTTAAACTGAAAAATTAAAATATGCTAATATAATTAATACTTGTAGAATAATTACGTATTTTTTTGAATTTCTGCAATAAAGTTTTTTATAAATATATTTTTCGTTTAATTTGTAACCATTTTAAAAAATGCTAAAGGCCATTGACATTTATTTTACACAAATAGTTCCAACAGTGGTCATAAAATTTAAATTATTTTCACTAGCATAAAAATCACAGAACGAAAAATGTTATAAATTTCACACACTATACAACTATAATAACAATTCTTTAATGGTATACTTTTGCCGGAATATATAGTGACGTTTTTGCATATCGAAACCGTAAACAAAAATGTGTATTTAATTGAAATTGTTTCATATACAGCGTGTTCCACCTAAGAGGGATTCTTCTGTATCTCTGTAACTGTCAAAAAATATAAATAAAAATTTAAAAAATTTTAAAAATTTATAAATAAAAAAATTGTTTTTAAAAGTTAACTGCATTTTTGAATTCCTTGTTAATATTAGGTAGAGTTTATTAAATGTGCATGGTGTTTGAAACTTACCGTTTTCGAGATAATCAGTTTAGATGCTATGTAGCCTCATTGAGAAAGTTGAAATTATATTATATTGATTATACAGGGTGTTCCATTTAAAATAAGAAAGTTATGTATCGCCCACGCGAAATGAAACACCCTGTAAAGCTAAAAATATTTTCTTTACATGGCCCACATGATTCCAGACAACTTTTATTAAAACCATTTTTTCATAAGTTTGACAGTTACAGAGTTACAGAAGAATCCCTCTTAGGTGGAACACCCTGTATATGCTATGGATCAGGTATAATACAACCTTACCAATTTTTATAGTAGCAGACATAGGCTAAATCTGTGGTGAATCCGTGTATCGTTCTATGCTCACAAAACACAATGCTACTGATTGCCATAAAAACACGTGCCATACACTCGACCAAGCAAAGCTCCAAACTCACTCACGCACGGACAAATGACAATGCACGGCTAACGCCCCTCAGCAAAAAACCTGGATTTTTCACCGACACGCCAGACCTACAGGGCAGGCATTAGAGTGCCGCTAGACGCGTATCGAATAAATTGATTGATGCGAAGTTTCAGACCAGAGGTAGACATGTACATGTTATTGTACAATGACGTGCATAGTGGAATTAATCACACTAATTCTTGGATAATTTTTATTGGTATTGACAACTGCACAACGTATTTTTTCGAATGCAAAATAGAATATGTAATTATTTTGAAATAATTATTCGGTAAATTAACCCGTATCGGAAAACAATATTATTTAGCAGTTATTAAAATCTTGATGGAAGGATAAGCTACTGAATTTCTCAGATTATCGTTAATTATGTTTTCTGATTGCTTCCGAGCTTCACTGAATATTTCGTAAAAATTTCATAAACTTTACAGCTGAAACTACCTACTCTATATTAAAATGAAATATTTATTATGGGGAAAGCACGCTGTGTTCCTTTCAAATTTGTAAAAATATTATAAATGATGTAAGAAAGTACATACAACATAATAGTATTGTTATGATCTAACATGCTGCAAAATATGTATTTCCTGAAATGAAGTGACATAGATACAAAGTAAACTAAATAAATATTATTACTCAATTTTCCAAATATTATGTGTTTTCGACTGTATATATAATCAAGAAAAAGAACTTTGAATTGCTGACTTACTACTATATTTATTTGCTTCTTATTAATATTTGTAAAAAACGTACCTGCAAGCGCATTTAAAACTCGGAATCACTTCATTCTAATTATTTGACTAACAAGTAGCTAACAACTACTTAAAATTCTTGGTATATGATATGCGTAATAATTAAAATCATTTGCAAACCGGAATCTAAAGTAACTTAAGCCATAGATTAAACCAACTCACCAATTCCTAAGACCCACAAAATTACATAAACACTATTTCAATAAGGTACCAGATTGTTCCACTTAAGTAACGTGAATATTCTAGGTTAGTTTTAAGTATGATTAAAGTTTGTTTACAGTCCACGCCAAATAAGTAAATTCCGGTTTAACTCACAACAGTGCGCGTTCACCTGCTCTTTGTTCGATAAATAGCGGCTCGTGTAGTTCATAGCGACGCCGTGTTAGTCCGTTACACGATACAACGTAGGGAGGACAGGTTGTTAGGATGACGTCATGCAAAACGCGCTGTGTGACGAAATTCGTGGCTCATGCATATCGATAAAACATTTCTGTAGAATAAAAATCGCAGAAAAAGCCCACATGGTATATACATAGTTATTAAAAATGATGACATTAGCTTCAAATGCCGATTTAACTCGTTTGAAACTGGCAACAGATACTATCGCTTTAAAAGAACTGTTAATAGAATACCCTATACATTTGTAACTGTGGCTGCTGAGGGCGCTTTGCCCCCGAGCTCCCAAAGAAGCTGTCAATAAATTGAAAGCATTAATAGAGGTGAAAAAGCACTACTTTTACCCAAAATATGAAAGAAATAGTTTATGCGACTAAAATATACACACGGGAATAACTGACAAATAAAGCTGAAAGCGCACCAGCAAGTCTCTGAACCAATTTTACTACAGGAATTGTGAAAATACGTGTTCATTCTTCTATAAGAAATATACAGGGTATGGCGTGTATAATCTATAAAAATTAATTAATAGTAATTACTATTAATTATTATAATAAGAAAATATCAGTTTTTTTTTAAATATCTATTTTTCTTAGTTTGTACTCTTGCATTGAAAAATTGCCCAAAAATTGAGAAGTATCTTTCTATCTTTCAACGATTTGTTTACTCGGCTGGTCTACAGCACGTAACTCATCGTACAACACACGGACAGGACCGTTCCAGAGAAAATATTTTGCTCCATAATTGAACTTTAATTTACGAAAAAAAAAACGCGAAAATAGAACTTATTCGTATAAGACTTTTCTATTACAAATATCATTAGGAAGCTGTAGTTTAATTTTTATAGATTATACACGCCCTGTAGATAGCAGTTTTAGCTCTAGATACAAATTCTGGCTAATAAAATACCAACAATTTATAGAGTTCTTTTTTATTTATTCTCTCTTTTTCTATTTTTTCTCATGTATAATAATTTCATTGATTATTTCACCTGAACCACCTGCCAACGTCGTTGCTAGGTAAAACAACAATACAATTATTAAGACTTTCATGTTGCGATGGTCGAAGCTTATTTTTACTGAATTCAAGAGTTAAAATGACCGATTTTGCAAAAAAGGCGTATATATCCGTTTCAGGTGAGTAGTTTTTAATGTATAACTACTCCTAACGATAACAATTGAACAGATATTGATAAAATAAATAAAGTATAGTTCGATTTTTATAAGAATAGCGATAGCGATAAGACATAGGTCTTATTGATATGTAAATTATTTTATTGCTATGGTAGGTCTTCTTATAATAGGCAACTTTAATAAAGACGACGTCCATTTTGTCATCAGTCGTCACTGTCACAATCTCTTTTGACGGATACATGATCTCAAAAAACATTTACCTACGCAAAAATTAAGGAGAATAATATTTGCATTTACGTTACTATTGGAACCTACACGAAGAGATCTGTTTTGTCTGTCCAGTTATATGTTCAATATATCATTCTACCAAAATAATAAAAATAGTTAATTAATTTACTGTATTACTTACAAATTTTTAACTGTTTCGTATGTCCTTTTCCTTACTTATCGATATATTTTCCTTATTTCATTACTATCAATCATTTATCTAAAGTTAGGTGCTATAGAGTTGAATTTAACATATTTACTTTTTGAGGTTGTCATTTGGGTACCACGTTTTTGGAAGACAACTGGGACAAAGACATAATAGGAATCGATGCACTGCAAGCATTTTTGGAATCGGAAAAGGTGCTCTTACTCTACGCTATTATTGAAGTTATAGACGATAACAAAAGGCTACGGTTTTTTAGAACGGTAAAAAAAATTTAACTGTGAATCATTTATACTGATGCTATTATGTTTTAGCCACCAAGCAGTTATGATCAAATTGTAATTTTCTCCAAAAAGAAACCGTGCGTTCCCTCGGACGATAATTTATTCTCCTTCGTCCAGATAACGTCTCTGTGTGAACCTCCAACTTTGTCTTTGTACCAAAGTTTGAACCAAATTTTTGCTCCATTCATACCAAAGGTAAAAACAAATAGTAAATGATGTGTTGTTAACTGCACCATACATTTTTGTTTAAAAATAGATATCATAAAATGGATTACTTGTTAATACTTGTATGCATCTACTTTCAGAAGGACCATGAAAGCGTTTACCGCCATATAGCTAATTTGCAAAATGATCTACGATCCATTATATTTTCCGACAGTCCTGAAAATATTCTGAATCAGGCTGATCAAACTTCTTTAACTGGTACGTATTTTTTTGTTTTGTATTACCTGTATGTCTGATGTGTTTAGATATAAGCCTATAAATTAAAATATGCATGGTATTCCATCAATCGCCATCATCATCTCAAATGGTGAGGGATTTGCTAGATGATCAAAGTAAAACATCAAATATGTATTCATTAACACCATAAACATTAAATGAAAAAACTTTTTCAGTAGTCGCAAGCTTAGAGCATGAAGTGTTTTATTGGGAAACCCTTACATCAACCTCAAAAAAAGACAGGATTACAAGAACAGCTTGTACTTCTTTCAGAGATATCCTAGCACAGATTGCTAGTGATTTCAGGTAACCAATGTTGTGCTCAATAAAATTAATATACAGTTATGTATGTTTAGAAATACCTAAAATTATTTTTAGTATTATTGATGGCCTGCCAATAAACGATGTTGAAGAATTGCTAGAGAAAGCCCATAACATACTGGATGACTTATGGCGACACGAACCACCTTACCCAAAAGACAGAATTAAGCATATTATGGATATTATAGGTACCTGTCAATTTTTGTATAAAAAAATTGTGTCACTCAACAATGAAGGTTTTTTTTAATATTTCGTTCTTGTAAAATCAAAAATACTACTAATAATAGTATAATAACTTGCTTAGCTGCCGATGTTGGAAAATTTACTATTGTACATTTAAAGAAATACGATGTCTGGAGCTCAGACTTTAACGAAGTAGCAGATCTTCTCCTGCAACACATTTCTTTGGGCGAAAAGTGGTTGAATACATGCAAGCAACTAACGGAAATATTTTGGCCAAATTATGGGGTAAATCCTTGGAAAGAAGAAATATACCAACCTAAAGAGTTGATAGAGTTTGTGGAATTACTTAAAAAGGTACATACATAGGATACATATGTTTTTTTTTTCAATGCTGCAACAAACTATACATATATCATGTATCCTTTACAATAACTACAAATTGCAGATAGGAGGCTAACAATAGTTGTATCATAAGATTTTGAAATCGTTTTAGATTTTAAAAGTAAGAACTCTTCACAAACAACTTGTACGTCTTTTAACACCACAAGAGCAAGATGAATTGAAGACTAAACACATGTTTCAACCATTCATCGGTAAGCAGACAAAATATTTTGAAAAATAACACATTAAATGACGTTCTGGAACCCTTTACACCAATTATTTAGTAAGAGCAAATGTTTTTTTAGAAAAGTCATACCAGTTTCAAGTATACTGATAAAAATTTTATACTAAAATTTCAGATATCGACATCTTTTATTACGGTGAGGACGTCCAACATTCTTTATTAAAAGCCCAAAAGCAATTTGAATATCTAATACAACCAGCAGAACGACGTGTTGCGATAAAACTGAAGAAGCAGTTGTCATCAATGAATGCGAACACACGACAGGTAAATAGAGAAAAAGTAATCATCATTTATAACACGTTTATAAAATTCTACTATTGTTATAGCTTATTTACGAATACTCCCGTTATTCCGAGCTGATAAGTCGACCCGTTTTGAAACAGGAACTGTTATCTGAAAGACAGCATTTATTGACATCTATGTACGACTATATTAAACAAATTCAGACTCAGTCAACTTCGGAAAATACAATTTCTACTAGACATGGAACACCTGAGGTTATAAAAGACATAATAATGATTAGACAATTGGAAGCAAAGGCGAGCGAAATCAAAAACGTCTCGCAAAAGTTGCTGGAAGATTTGCAAGGCTTCCAAAACTTGAACCAAATTGTTCTGGAACTTATTAAAGAATTGAAGGACCAGCACAATGAACTATTTGAAGCATGGAGCAGTGAAATAATATCCTTCATTAACGACAATACATTAAGGTAAAAAATTGAAGCTAACAAAGGAAATTATTTCAATGAAATACCCGTTCTTTCAGCTTGAGAGAATCGGATCCCGTGGTACAATTTTCAAAACAAAAATTAATGAAAGTAAACTATTCCCCGCGACTAGTAACGCTAATATCTGAGGTAAGGCAACTTAAGGCCATGGGATATCACATACCGAGTGTTATAGAACAAACTAGTGACCATGCAAAAAAATTCATGAAGTATGCTCGACTCCTGGAACAGGTAATTTACAATTTTCTTTTACTGAATCGTACTAAACGTTTTTTTCAGATAGCAAATTTTCATAATACTATTGGCGACAGAATGATTACTTCCCAAAAACCAATGATGTTGGCCAGCGCATTAGAGTTGTCAAAACACGTGCAAGACCAAGAAGTGGTGTCTTGGGGCCAAGAAAAGTCAGTTGAAATATATGTGGAGTCTTTAAAAAGAGCGGTGGAGAAATTGTCTAAAGAAAACAATCTGCTCACAACATATCACCTGCAAATTATGGAAAAGGTAAGACAAGAACATTTAACTGTGAGTGTAGAGGTTTTGATCATTTTTCATATACAGATTAGAGATTTAGCAGACGTCGATCTCATCAAAGATTATAGCAAATGGAAGGACAATGTAAAATATATACGAAACATCATGACACAAGTAGAAGATAAGGGTTTTAAAAACGTGCACACTTGGAAGAACGATCTGGATAAGAAATTAGCAGAGGTCTTAGAAAAGCAATACATCGAAAGTTTAGATACCCTTCACTTATATTTGCCGGAGATCCACATTGACTTGGTTTATAGAAGTTCAAAGTTGGAGTACCTCCCAAACGAGGAAACTTTAAGAAAATTATACGACCAACAGCTTAAGAAGTTTTTAAATATACCCAAGAACTTCAGAGGTGTTTCTGACGTGCCTGAGAATAACATATTTGAAGGAATCATAGAAAGGTATAATGACAGTAACATCTAACTCTACTGTAACAATGCGTTTATTCATGTTTTTAGAAACTCTACTATTTTGGATAACGCCTCTAAACATACCGAAAATCTATTTGAACAGCTTCAAGCTGTCATGAAACACTGGCAGTCGTGGTTGCAATTAGAAGCTCTAGACACCAACAAATTAACAACTTGGCAGCATTGGGATTTACATTTTAGAGCATCGAAAACATTCGGACAAGAAATAGCGAAGTTGCCAAGGTAAAAGGCACTTTGGTTTGCAATATAACATATTATTTCGTTAAAATTATTTTCAACAAGCTTTCTTTTCCAGTACCGAAGAAAGAGTTGGATGCTTTCTAATTGGCTTGTCCAGATTACGTTCTGATCTTGAATCTCATAACAGAAGTTACTGGGACCAGTTAGTTTTTTCTCTTAAAGACTCTATAGCACAAGACATCGTGAAATTGCAAAATTATGTAGACCCCTCTACTGCAGCTTTAACCAGACAACCAGTTACCATGGAAGAAGTGGGAGAATCTGGAATCACCCATGCGAATATACTGAAACAAGCACCTGAGGTATATTCTCGAAAGTGTTCCTTCAACAAACCTTTCCAACATAAAATTTGTACATTTGTATGTACAAATGTACAGATAATTCCTTCTTAATTAATCTTCAAAGAAAAGTACTAATGTTTCCTTTTATTTGTGGATTTTAGATGGAAGAAACTTTTAATGAAATGGTTAAGAAGTCGCAGATTCTGGCAAGTTGGTCAAGAGAACAGGTCGATGCAGTTAATAGACTGAAAGGTGCCTGGGAACGTCTCCAAAGCTTACTTGAGAACCACCAACATATTATTGCGAAACAAGTAGGTTATCTCTTCCACATAGTTAAATTATTTCATGCAGCTTATTTAAGATGGAGACGATCAAAACCACACTCAATATCGAAAAGGAAAATCTAGTTAAAGAAATAGAACGATTCTCTGCCAAATGGGAGCAAGTTAAACCAAGACCCCATTCTGGTGAAATTATCGACAGCAGCATGATCAATCTTCATAATCAGTTGCTTGAAATCAAGGAAAAAAGGAATGAGTGGTCGGCAATTATCGAGAAAAAGAATAAATTAATGTAATATGTCCAGAAACTTACTTCTACTTGTTCATTATCAAATGAGTTGATTTTTAGATCGGATTACAATAAATTCAGCATAGATGCTCCAAACTTAGATGTAATTGAGGAAATTGAAGCAGATGTTATTAAAGAGGAACAATCTTGGGTGATTTTTGAGCAGTTCTATACAGGTCAGTCAAAGAAATAATACGACTACAAAGAATATTATTTAAAAAAACCCAACATAATAACACTGAAAACTTGCCAAAACAGTTTCAAATATAACACAAAATAATGATAATAGTAGAAAGTGCATTGCTATTTATTGATTTTAGCACTGGAAGAGTCTACTAATGAGTTCTGGATAGTGTTCAGGAAAAAGTTATATATTTTTGACGATTTCCTAAAATCGTGGCACAAAAAACTAAATGAAATGGAAATCAGTCCTTTGGTAACGAGAATTCTGCATGAAATTCATAAATATCAGGTGGAGTTTTGCTTCAGTAAATACAGTTATTTTCATTTAATTCTATTTCAGGGTATTGCACCGTTATTAAAATATGTTAGAGGTGAAGATTTCTCCGAAAAACATTGGTTGGACACTTTTAACCTTCTGGGAATGGAAGTCAAGCCAGTTGATCAGTTAGTTTTGAAAGATTTTCTTGCAGTTTCAGACAAAATAGAGAGTGCTACAAAGGATTTGCAGGTACGACAAATGATAAATTTATAAAATCTGAAGTTGTATACATTTTTGTGAATGTTTAATATATCATTAAGAAAATACTTGGAAATTTTAGACGATTTCTAAGAAAGCAGCAAGTGAAATCGTGGTAAGACAAGCTTTAGCAGAATTAGATCAATGGGACGTACAGGCAAGGTTTGTCCTGAATCCGCATAAAGACTCGCGCGACAAAGATATTCTCTTGGTAAAGGACTTCAAAGAAGTTTTAAATAAGGTAAATTGTTTATTGTTAAATTTTATATGCACTGCACTATTTTATTCCTTTTAGATTGGAGATAATCAGAGTCTATTGCAATCGGTAAAGAACTCAGCAGATTACGAATCTTTTGCCGAAAAGGCAAACATATGGGAAAATAAATTAGGCGACTTGGATCATTATCTTACTTCACTAGCGCAAGTTCAAAGAAAGTTAGTAGATAAATATATTGTTATCTCAAACACTGTAACAAAATAAAAACCAATTTTGTTAATTTTCAGATGGGTATATTTGGAACCAATTTTTGGTAGCGGTACGCTGTCTCAAGAGAAGAGCAGATTCGACAGAATAGACAGGGACTTCCGTCACATTTTAAACTTCGTAGAAAAAGACCTACGCGTTGCTGCTCTTTGTAGATATCCTAATCTAAGGTCACTTTTGGAGAGTTTGCTTGACCAGTTGTCGAGATGTCAAAATAGCTTGGATAACTTTTTAAAGGCAAATATCATTTTAGAATCTGAAAATTTATATAATCATACATTCATTTGCAGGAAAAACGGGAAAAGTTTCCACGTTTCCTCTTCCTGAGTGACGATGATTTGTTGGAAGTGATTGGTCAGTCCTCTAAGGAACAAGTAATACAATCGCATATGAAAAAGATATTCGCTGGGATACACAGTGTTCGCTTGGATCAAAATGGCCACAACATCATAGCTATGTGCTCCCTACAAGGGGAAGTGGTGGAATTGGTAAATTACGTGGCTATACAAAAACCAGTGGAGGTAATAAATGGAAAAGACTATACTAGTCGCAGAAATTAAGTTTTCTTAAAATTTTGGTTTCACTTATTTAGTTGTCTCTCTCTTAGGAATGGTTGAATTCGCTGGTAAAGGAGATGCAAGTAACGTTGAAAGAGTTACTTGTGAACTGTCAACGTGAAAAGCAGGCACCAGATCCACTGAAATATCCGTCCCAAATACTTTGTTTATCAGACAGCATTACATTTACTACGAAATGTGAACAAGCGATATCCAGTATGACGATACCACCAATGTTAGCCAAATATAAGGTAAAATATTAATGTATGGACAACTACATTGTCTTGAAACACAAAGCCTTTTTGGAGTAAAAATATTGAACTTGTTCCTTATGAACTCTGTACCTACCAAATGGCTTTAGAATTAAAAAAGGCGTTTCTAACGTCAATTTTACCAATTTCTTTCAGGCTCAACTAAATCATTACAGCTCTTTGGAAATCAATGGAAGTGGAGACGGTCCAGAAAACAGTGATAACACTCTGGAATTAAAACTTAAAGCCCTCTTGCTAGACACTATCCATCATATTAACGTTCTTGAGGAACTTCTTGAGAATAACGTTACGAAAGTATCCGATTGGGTGTGGCAAAAACAACTAAGGTAGATGTATTCGTATTTAATAAAACATATAATTAAAACCATATATGTAATTACTATTTTACTGTAAATCCAAGAATGGTATTAGAAATTATCTTGATACACAAACCACGTTTTAGATATTATACCAACTCTACAGGCGAGGTGACCATCAAAATGGCTAATGCTAGGATGGAATATTCTTATGAATATCTTGGAAACGCACCTAAATTAGTTAGGACTCCATTGACTGACAGATGCTTCCTCGTTTTAACACAGGCATGTTTCTTTATTTTTTTTTAACAACAAAAGGTAATATTTGCTTTTTAGGGTATTTATTTGGGTATGGGGGGAAATCCTTATGGTCCTGCTGGTACCGGAAAAACTGAATCGGTTAAAGCACTTGGAGGTCTTCTCGGGAGGCAAGTTTTGGTTTTTAATTGTGACGAGGTACGTCAATTCCACATAATCTTCTTCTACCAAATACCAATTTTCCTTTTTAGGGCATAGATGCAGCTTCAATGGGTAGAATTCTCACAGGTATAGTAAGAAGTGGTGCATGGGGTTGTTTTGATGAATTTAATCGCTTGGATGAGGCTACTTTATCAGCTGTTTCCATGCTTATTCACCCCATTCAGGTCTCTTTAAGGACAAATAAGAACAATGTGGTCCTTTTAGACCAAGAGGTAATTTCTACGCTTCCATACTTATGGAACTTCCAAATCTTTTCCATAGAATCTATATTACTAACTTTAATCGTTCGTTTCAGGTGACAGTTAACAAACACTGTGGTATATTTGTCACCCTTAACCCCGCTGGAGGCGGTTATGGGGGTCGCAACAAATTACCTGATAATCTGAAACAACTATTTAGGCCAGTTGTAATGACACATCCGGATCATGAGCAGATAGCAAGATCGCTATTTCATTGCGATGGGTACCAAAATGCTGATTTGTTGGCGAAGAAGTTGATTGAAGTATTTGACTTATCGAGGTAAGAGATTGAAATATCGAAAAAAATTTGCATTTACACATCCGATTTTTGCAAAATCCACAACATAAATCATAAACTGTAACTATTTTTTGTTACATACTTTGGTAATCTTCCCTATACTGTAAAATATGAGTCAATTATCAGTTGATTCTGTCCAAATACCATTCGGATCCATATTTCCAATTTCTTTATTGCTTTTAGCAAACTATTGAGTAAACAGCAGCACTACGACTGGGGCTTACGATCAATTAGGACAATCCTGAGCGGATGCGGAAGAGCTCTGAAAAAATTTAAAATTAATAGTGAATATACGCCTGGTGGTATGGATTTAAATAAGGAAGCAGGGATAGTAATACAAGTTTTGAGAATGGACACTTTGTCTAAATTAACTTTCGCCGACGGCGTCAAGTTTGACTCGATAATAAGGGATGTGTTTAAAAATGTGAAACTAGAATTAATACACAACGATTTACTCTTGGATTCTATAGGAAAAAGTTTTGAAGATCTCGGGTTAATAAAGAATGAAAGGCAGGTTAGTACAATGTGGATATATGTATGAAGGAAATAACCGACCGTTATTTTTTTAAACTTTATTATTAATTTTATACATCATTGGTCTTTGTCACCTTCAAATTACTTTCCTCCCCAATTCACTCAAGCCGGTGTCTCCATTTCGCGAAGCAGTCCTGGATAGCTTCATGGCCTTTAAATTTTTTCGGTATTTTCAGCCATTTTTAGTAATTTACTGAAATGCCGTGGCTGCTTGAATAAAATTAATAACAAATTCGAAATCAGCGCATCAAAATACTAGGTAGGTAGTCTAATGAGGTCTCCAGGTCAGCCAACTTTTTATTTTGTGTGTCTGTGTTAAGGACGAAATCATTCTTTTCAATATTTTCACTTTGTATGTTCTGAAATAAAAATACTAAAAATTTAACTACCAGTAACTGCATTGGATAAGAATCATAACATTTATGTGTACTGAATAATGTTACAGATTAATAAATGTTTGGAATTTTATGAACAACTCCAACAGAGAATGGGAGTAGCCATTGTGGGACCACCCAGTTCAGGAAAATCAACAGTAAGAAACTTAATGTTCCATGTAAGTTTTTGCTAATTAATAAAAGATAGTTGTGTTACTGAAAATCATTCCAGGCTTTGACAAAAATAAATAAAACGATGAAATCATACGCATTTAATCCTAAAAGTATGACGAGATATCAACTTCTGGGGAAAACAGACCCAGACACGAACCAGTGGAATGACGGTGTCTTGACGAATTGTAGTTTACAAGTAGCTGCAGAGAGTTCAGGTTGGTTGTGGAAAAAGATACCACTTATAATTCTGGTATATATTTTGAAGATAAAATTTCGATAATCCGAAAGATACCAAGAGGCAGCTTAGTAAAAGAGACAAATGTTATCAGTGGAAATTGACTTCAAATGACAAATAAGTCTATTGAATTAAATATATTTCTATATGTTTGCAGATGTATGGTCGTGGATAGTTTGCGATGGTGATGTGGATCCTGATTGGGTCGAGTCATTGAATTCCGTCCTAGATGACAACCGTCTTCTATCTCTCCCTTCTGGATGGCGGATTCAGTTTGGGCCCAATGTGAATTTCGTATTCGAAACTCACGATTTGAGTTACGCTTCACCAGCGACTATATCAAGAATGGGCATAATATTTCTTAGTGAGGAAGACCTGGATTTGAACACTTACATCACCAACTTCGTACAAAAGTTGCGAGAAGAACAAAGTTCTGTTCTTGAACCACTTATTAGTGACTACTTCAAGAAAGGTAATACTTTTTAAAATATTACTGTTGTCAAATAATATTTGCAAATGTATATTCACAGTCTTCAACATTCTTGAAGCCTTGTAATGTTAAATTATAATATGCTATAAACTTTAAAACTTCATTTTCTGTCTCCAAATAACTTTAAATTTGAGTAAATCCATGTTTAAATATTTGGTATGCAAGATTCTTATATCAATTACTTTACATTTTCAGCTCTCAACTGGGTTATGAATGATGGGGAGTTGACAATTCCGTCCTCCAAAGTTTCTGTTGCAAAAACGGGATTATCGCAACTCAATGAAGTCGATAGTAAGGCACATTTTTGTGTCGGTCTTATCAATGGTCTTGGACAACAGTTACAATACGACTTTAGAGAAATCTTTGCCCAACAAGTAAGTTTCCAAGGAGTACCTATATATTTTACCTAATATTTTTTACAAACCTTTACAGGTATATGAATGGACAGGCGAAGTTTCTCCGCCGCTGGTATTGAAATCTCGATTCAACAAAGAAAGATGTCTTATCGAATCTTACTACACAAATCCGAACACTATAATTGAAAACATTTCTGAAGGTTTGCCACTAGTTGAAACCGGACAAATTTCTCAATATCTTGACAGTTTGAGAATATGGTTAACAGAAAACAACCAGCAACATTTCCTCTTAGTTGGCCCTCATGGTTCAGCAAAAACGTAAGAAATATTAATACTGCACTTTTGCTGACAATTCCAAATTTGTTTTCTTTAGGTTGATACTGAAGCAGTTAATAAACGAAAGAAGTGACGTGGAATGTGTGACTATTCATTGCAGTACCAATTTGATGCCAATTTTTGTGATCGGTAAATTAGCTGAGGTAAATAAACGGATGTGATGAGTTAGTTCAATGCAAGATGAATTAATATTTAAAGAACAATGGTTCTTCGGATTATTATGATGCGACTTATGTGTCTGGTCGCCGCCATTTACAGACTTACATTACACTCCGTTGCTCTTAGCTAGAAATATTTGCCTCACTTGGTATAAATTCGGTATTTCAAACACAAAACAAAATTATTTTAAACAAATGCTCGGTCGATTTATAAGCTGCTAATTTTTTGTAAGAAAATGTATAACCTACAAAGGGATGACATTAGCGATGATTTTTTATATGGCAATCCTAGTTATTTGTTCGCTTTTTTAAATAGCATGTCAAGTTATATATTACTATCAGATTTCAAATATGTACTCATAATTCCAACATACAGCACTTACTTTATCCACTAGTGGAATAAAGTAACTTTATTTCACCAGTAGAATACTGAAAAAATAATAAACCTATAATAAATTTTAATCTTATATTTTCAGCATTGTATAGCTGTAAACACTCATAGAGGTAAAATATTTAAACCAAAAAAAGGATATTTGACACTTCACTTCAAAAATCTTGATCTCCTGAAATGTGATAAATGGGGAACCAATATTCTCATTGAATTTTTAAATCAGGTAATTAATTCATCGTTGAAAAAATCTGTAATTTTCTATCAGTTCATATTACAAGAGACCAAGCAATCATCTGTACACAGACGACAATTCCCAAATTGTATAGTCTTTTTTGCACACAATAGAACTATTTCTACCGAAAAAATAAAACATTTTTTGTTTCTCAAGAAATTAACCCGTCAACAAATAAACAAATGAGTTTAAGCCAAATTTATATTTAATTCAAGGAAAATTACAGACTTTAGTTTTAGTTTTGCTTCTTTAAAATATTATAGTTACATAATATTGCATGTAATTATTAGGTTATAATCTATCAATAGATTAATTTTGTTGAATTCAATTATCTGATGTACTTGTATATATTTTTCTATCATTAAGTTACTACTTTATACTTTCGGTATATTGCTTTTCAAAGGAGCAAACATAGATGGCCTACAGTTGATGTCTTCTTGTTTTATATGTTTTTGTAGTTCGTTAATTGTAGCTTGACTTTGCAGAATCTTAGCTTTTAGTTTAGCAACCTCTTGTATGTTGTCTTTGTCTTTGTTATCCAGTTCCTCATTAGCTTCGGCCAATTTCGTTTGAGAGTAATTCTTGAGGCAGTTATACTTAGCATCTAGTGCTTGTATTATTTCCCTGTATTCTTGCAGTTCCCTCTTCAAAGCGTCTTCATTGCCCTTATATCCTTCCACTATGGTTCTTGCTTTCTCATATTTCTCAAACAGGTCCTTGAAACACCTCTCGAGATTCTCTATGTGCATCTTAAGGTTCTCATTTTCGTCCATGAGGAGTTGCCGTTCAGCCCAAACTTTTTCGATAAATTTATCGTAATCTTTCATAACTCTTTGAAATTCATTCTCGTCCATATTGTTAGTTCGAGCTTGGTTTTCCAGTTCTCTATTCTTCGCTTCTACGTCGGCAACTTGTTCTTCCAATTCCTTGATACGAGCCCGATTGTTCTTCAAGAGAACGTCCTTTTCGTGCACTACTTCTTTGAATTTGCCCAATTCGCTATTTTTCGACAACAGTTCTTTCGATACCGGTTCTTGCATGCGGAATATCTACCAATGAATATTGTGAATACACGAGAATTAGGATAAATTCACGCTGTACTTACTTTTAAGATGTCCATTTTTTTGTAAAATCTATAACATATGTAACGAAACAAAATTTTGACACACCTACAATGACAGAATGTTCCTTTCAGCTAGTGAAGTACAAGGGCTTCTACGATGCCGGTGTTGAGTTTATTGGGATTGAGAATATAACCATCGTGGGGTCGCTTGCAACTTCACGTAACTTGTCGAAAAGGTTTACTTCAAATATGCACGTGTTTAATATAAAGTGAGTATAATTTTTCTTGGTGATAATACTGTAATTTTTTACTGCGTAAATAAACTTTGTAAATCTGTCTTGCGACACACATTTCTTTAGTTTCAAGTCACTAGGATTGATTGAACTTTTGTTGATAACATTTTATGATACTTTTCGATGAGATAACTTTTGCTACGTCGTTTTTATTTTCTTTTATGTCGGGCCAGATCGCTAAGACAAACACTGATTGATGTAGAGTCTCTAAAAATGCAGAGGTGATTGCCAATAAAATGTGATTGTTAGTAGGCAAAATATGTTCAAAAGAGTATATTTAAAATATAAACGGATCTTTGCGTTTCAAGTTTCTTAGGAAATAAAAATATGAAACATGTATTATTTTACCATAGTTTCTGACACGGAATTATTATATTTATTAATAGTCTTCTATTAATAAACTCATCAAATCTACAAAAGTCAATTCTAATTCCTCTAAATTTAAAAATTAAATACTGTTTGCATTTGGTTTTCCCTCGTATGCAACGTTTCCATTTAAAATAAGAAAACACAGCCCCGTGCTCATTAAGCTGAGTAGTAAGTAAACAAAGCTATATAAATAATATAGCGCTCAATGTGGAAGCAACTTCTATATGCATAAAATATTTTTCTATGCCTCCTGGAGTTCACCTCACCCTCTATCTAAATATTTGATTTTTTCTAGTACACCGGAACACGATGATTTTTCCACCATAATTTCCGCTTACTTGTCAGCAATTTTAAGGGAATGCTTCACAAATCAAACTTGGCCTAAGGCAAAAGTTGTCAAACTTACTGCCTCGATGATTTCAATTTTTGATAAGGTTGGTATACATATTAGTGCATAGATGTAAAACGATAATTAAGCTCTAGATTTTGAAAAACGATACAAAAAAGTGTGGTGAATAACTGAGCTAAACCTTAAATCTATCGAAATTATGAATTTTAGGTACCTTAAAGTCATTAAATTTTGAATTTTAGGTAAGAAACCAATTTACTCCCACCAAAAGGAAGCATTACAATTTCAGCCCGCATGACCTAACGAACTGGTGTAAGGGCCTGCTGAGATATCAAAATAACGAAAATATAGAGCTTGAAGCTTTCATAATAGAGGTAAATAAAACAATTATCGGAACGGTACTTCTACATTTAACTTAATTTTAGGTTGTAGCATATGAAGCCGTAAATATTTTCGGGGACAAACTAGCAGACGATCATGACCGGAAGCGCCTTTACGAAATAATAAACGAGACCTTACAAAGCCAATGGAGTGGGGCCAAATGTGTAAGAAAATTGGTGGAGAATTATTATTTTGTTCCTACTGATGCAAGCTCAACTAGACTCAAATCGTGCAAGTTGACGAAACTAACCACCGAGGAATGGAGGTCCATGGTACAATTGGGAATCTCGCAATACGGTAAATAATTTGTTTTTTAAAGTTAATCCTTCTTATCAGAATAAAATATTTCAGAAAGAGAAGGGCAAGTTATAGATATCATAATCAACGACGAATTACTACACTTGACAGCTAGTATCTCTAAAACACTCAGTTGCCCACGAGGCAATATTTTATTAGTTGGAAAATCTGGTGTAGGTCGGAAAAGTGCTATTAAGATCGTATCAGCCTTGCAGTCTGCTAAGTTGATAACTCCAGAAAACGATGAACAGCAGTTCAATAATGACCTAAAAGCTGTAAGTCTGTTATCCATATATTCATCCAAATATGTATATCACCTTGATCAAATTAATTGAAATATACAAATGCTATTTGAATTATTTGATATATTTCATTGTTTTATACAATCAAATAACATCAATATGATTTTAAAGAATTATGAATTGCCTTTTAGGCAATCCAGTATGCTGGTTTAGATGGGGAAAATGTATACATTCTGCTTGAAGATCATCATTTGGCAAAAGAACAAAATTTAAACAAGATCAATTTGTTAATTTCATCCGGAGAAGTAAGTTTCCTTGAATTGAATAAAACTTATTTACTATACCCCTATATTGCTTATAAATTTACTTGTTTAATTATTTTTTTATTTGAGATTCCTGGTCTTTATTCCTCTGCAGAACTGGAATCTTTAATAAAAATTCTGAAGGATGAATATGACAGGGAGGACTTTGATGGAACTTTACTCCAATATTTTTCAGAACGTAAGTAAAAACTTATAATCTTGATAAAATTTCCTTATAAATTACATATTTATTCTTGATATTTCCTACGCTGTAATTGGAGTTTTCTTTGATAGGGGTATTATGGTGCATTAAATAATAGTTATTTATTGTAGAAGTGTTTTGAGTAGCATTTTTTCTACACAAGAATGTTTAAACGCGAGAACGTAGTTTTATCCATAATCACATCATAATCATATTTGTGGAGTCAGAATTATTGGAATTTAATAAAAAAAGTATTCGCACGACTTGATATTTGTTACTAGTACTCAATGAAACGTGGGTATGTTTTGTTATACCTACTGATACCTTATTATCAATTATTTAATAAACAGTCTTATCTGAATTTGGTAAAAATGCAAAAATGTAATTGTGTTCCTATGACTGTTTTTAAAGAAGCTCAAGAAGCAATCAAAAATGTACTTCTCAGCCTGTTTGAATCAACACATTCGCGAAGGTACCTACCTTCAATAGCTGCTTCATTTCTGAATATCGCAAATCCAGAAGCATATACTGGCCATTGTATGAGGCGCACTTCAACAACTTTATTGGCCAATAAAGGTGCTGATCTTACAACCATCAAACGGCATGGTGGAGGGAAGAGCACCTCTGTAGCAGAAAGTTATGTTGAGGAGTCTATATCTAACAAACTTGATATTGCAAGGAAAATCCAAGGAAAATATAGCTGTTCCTTACAAAAAGAGACATCCGTAACTTGTGCAAATTCTTCACAGACTTCGGCAGATGTTAAGCGTTCCGAAAATGATGGCAACAATACTACAAGGGTTGTTATTAACGGAAAAGGAGTTAAATGTAATAAAACAAAAAACGAAATGTCTATTACTATAAATGTAAATGTTTATGTTAATAAGTAAATAAATTAAATTTGATTTATTATAGGTTTATTATTTTTTCATTATTCTACTAGTTAATAAAGTTACTTTATTCCACTAGTGGATAAAGTATCACTTTAGACGGTTCATATGTGTGGATAAAAGTCCGACTATAAGATGATTGTGGATAAATAACTTTATTAAAGTCTATGAATTTGTCTAGAATAGGACTGCAGTTTTATTTACTTTCATAAATGATTCTACACCTTTTCAGTATATCGCTAATGGTCAATTAATGTTAGGAAATATTATTTCAACTTCATATTTGTAAATTTAATTTAAAAAAACGTTATTTGTTCGTATATTGTTGCAGATTTTAGAAAGCAGTAATATTCTACCACACATCCTCCAGCAAATGCCACTAACATGTAAAAACTTATCTATAGTTTTCTAATCGATCTTCAACGAAGAAAAGTAAATTCTAGGAGTCTATTATTGCTTTAACTATGAACAATAGTAGTTTTCTCAGTGTAGTGGTAATTTATTTCTCAAAAGAATGAAATTATCAGTGTAAATCACAAAGAGTTACAATACAATACGAAGTCTTTCTGACTATATTTATTTCCGGAATCTTTACAAATAAATAAATCTCTATGTTTTATTAAAATGAATGGATTCAAAATTTAATAAGTTTTACATATAAATCATTCATGTGCTGGAAATAAATTCAATATTAGAAAATTAGGTTCATTTACAAATAAACAATCTAATAATCAAAATCGCTAAGAATTATACAAAATATTCGGTTTTGCTACCAATCATGGACGGACAAAGTGCATACATTTTCTGAATTAAAACTGCCTTAAATAGACACGTGTAAATTCATGTATTATTAAAATTATCTTTTTAATTTAGGAATAAAGAAGCAGCTTCATGTTACCATATGCCTTGACGTGAGGAATGAAAATCTTTCGAATATCATAGAAACTTGTCCGTCATTAAGCCAAAACAGCAGTATATTATGGAAACCAGATTGGTCAATAAATACAATTGCAGAAATACCGAAAATGTTATTGGAAAGGTATGTAAACCGTAACATTTTTCATTCTTAAAGCATAATGTTCTGCAGGTCAAACAATGAAGACCAATGGAAAACAAAGTGTAGCGGTTACTTTTCAAAAATATATCAAAACTTTAAAACGGACGTATCTACACCTTCCAGATTTATTTCAATGATTCGGTTGTATGAATCCATATACGATGAGAAACTAGCAGCCATCGAAAAAAATAGAGATAAACTAAAGGTAAATATTTTTTTAAAATAATGAAGTGCATTAAAGGTTTATTTTTTAGGCTGGGGTAATGAAACTTACAGAGGCCGAAAATCTAGTGAAGGAATTGAAGCAAAATGCAACGGTACAACAGAACAAATTGGAAGAGAAACAGTCCAAAGCTAATTCCGCTTTAGACATGATAAGCAACACTATGAGAAATGCTAACTCCCACAAGGAAGAAATGGAGAGCTTGAAAAGCAAAACAGAATCGGAGAATATTCAGCTTATCAGGAGGTAAGCTAAAAATTTAGAAAACAAAAATAATACTAAAATTTCACTAAACAACATATGTTCACAAATCTTAGATATACGTTTTAATCCTCGAGATTAAAGATAACGCCCCTTTGTAAAGGTTTGTCATTACTATATCCATAAAAAAAGGATACAATAGGATTTTATATTCTATCTGACCTCGAAATAGTTATCTCTTTTTTTCTAAAGACCCTTCAATGAATAAACGAAAGAAGTAATTTTAATTTAATACATCTCTCGTGTCTAGGAAAAGGGAAATAGAGGAAGAGTTATCCCAAGTCGAACCACTGATCCAAGAAGCCCGTTCGGCTGTCGGAAATATAAAGGCTGAATCCCTTTCCGAAATCAGGTCTCTCCGAGCGCCGCCCGATGTTATTAGAGACATTCTGGAAGGTGTATTGCGACTAATGGGGATACAGGACACTTCCTGGAACAGTATGAAAACGTTTTTAGCAAAGAGAGGTGTAAAAGAAGACATTAGGTGAATTTCTAAAATATTATTTGTGGAAGTAAATAAATAATATTAAAAACGTGTTTCCTCTCAGGTCTTTTGACGCGAGCAGAATTTTAACTGAGAACCGCCAAGCGGTCGAAAAGCTTATGTCAGTAAAGAGCGAATCTTTCGATGCAAGAGCAGCGAAAAGAGCGTCTGTCGCTGCTGCTCCTTTGGCAGCCTGGGTGGCGGCCAACGTGAAATATTCGCAAGTTGTGGACAAAATCAGGCCGCTGGAAAGGGAACAAAATAAACTGAAACAGTAAGTTATTCACAAAGAACTGATAAAAGAATAATGTCAACTGAACTACTGTTTTTCAGGAATCTGACGGATGCTGAAACACAACTAGGGGAACTCAGTGCCGGTCTGTTGAATGTAGACGCGACGGTTGCAAAGCTGAAAGAACAGCTGTCTTCTTATACAAAAGAGGCGGCGGAAATTGAGATAGGCTTGAATAAGGCTCAGGAGACGCTAGCGGCTGCAGAAGGTTTGGTCTCTAAATTGACTGATGAGTACAAGAGGTGGCAAGATCAGGTAGATACAATAATTGATATATGGTTTTCACAGAACTGCTGTTATTAAGGTCATTTTCCAGGTGCCTTTTAGGAAGCCTTTTATTTCATAAAATGTAACTTGAAGTCATAAAACGTTGATTTTATGGGTTTATGGGTTTCAAAAAGTTAAATTTTATTTCAATTACGTTTTCAGAATGTTTTAGAATGCTGTATTTGATCATATTTTCGTCATTTTCATCTATTTTTATCTATTATCTATTAAACAAAATAGTTTAATGACATCAAAATTAACTTTCGTACTATCAAATTATTTTAATAAAAATATTATAATTTTTCTTATACTATTTTTTATTTATTAGGTAAAAGAACTTTCTAAGGAAATAGAAAAATTACCTAATAATTGTTTGATGGCTTCGGCATTTATTTCGTTTCTGTCAAATGAATCAGAAGACAAAAGAATGTAAGTAAACAGAAATTTATTATTTTTTTTTAATGTGTTTCTAATTCTAGAGAAGTTATGGATCTGTGGTCTAAAGAAATTGGTCTTGAACAGATGAATATAGAATCATTTCTTTCAACAGAAAGAGAGCAACTCCAGTGGCTAGGAGAAGGTCTATCCTCAGATAAATTGTCCATACAAAATGCAATAATGATTTTAAAGGTAAAACTATTTTTGAAAAAATTATGTCAAAAAAAATTGTTTCATATTTCACTTTGTTTTCATACTGTAGGCAGATATGGTGCCTTTGTTAATAGACCCTACATCGTCTGCCACTGAATGGATAAAACAACATTTAAAACATAAAAATATAGAATGCGTAACACAAAATTCACCAAAATTTAAAAATATGCTTGAACTGGCTGTTAGGTAAGATTATTCTTCATATTAGTTACTTTTTTCTAACATCAATTTTCTCTCTACTTACTATAAATACCAAATAACAACTAGGTATTCATTCTTAACTAATTACAGGTTTGGAAAAACTTTCATTATTGAAGAAGTAGATTCAGTCTGCCCATCACTGCTTCCTATCTTGAGAAAGGAGTTCGTGCAACAAGGTGAGGAAAACAAAACTAATAAAACAACTACATTATTATACATTTGCGTATTTGTAGGTGAAAGGAAACTGATAAAACTGAACGGGAAATTGGTGGATCACCATAGTGAATTTAAATTGATTTTATGTAGTCGGAATGAACAGGTTAAATTACCCGCAGACGTTGCTTCTCTAATAAACCTTCTCAATTTTACAGTAACTCATGCAGGTCTTACAGGTACGTAGCACAAAGGTTACTTGAAAAACAATCCATAAAAAATATATTCTGTCACCCCAAAACAGTTCGACTGAAAGATCTTAGCATCAAGATGGAAGATACAAATGTATTTCTTTTAAAATCTTATCTGTGTATAGTTAGACATCTTTTCCATGACTAGATTTCTCGTATGGTCTTTCATACCAAATACAACAATGTTCTTACATCTTACATTGCTGTATTTGATAAGATTCTTAAGGAAATAACATTTGAATCACGTTAATACGGTTATATGCACATTCTAGAACAATTACTATCCAGAGCAATTCAACAAGAAAATCCAGAGTTAGAAAATAGGAAGAAGCAATTACTGCGCGAGAAAGAGGAACTAGAAGAAAAACAAAGTATTTTTCAAAACCAGTTACTCGAAGATCTGGCGAATTCACAAGGAGACATTCTAAAAGATACGGTAAAAGTTATAAAAAAAAAACTACTGTAAATATCATCTACTAACGCATGTTTACAGAAATTATTGGCTTCGCTGAATGAAACGAAAGCGAGTTCCGAAGCAATTAGCGTGGCTTTAAAGGAATCGTCAGACATACAAGACAAATTGCAAGAAGAATATAATGCCTACAGGGACGTATCACTCTTTGGGAGCTCGTTATATTTTGCATGTAACGATTTTGCAAAATGCAATATACTTTATCTTGTCTCAGCGTTGGCATTTTCAAAATTGTTTTTAAAGTCTTTACAAACGTTTCAGGTACCTAATATGTTAGTTTATTTATTTATTGTTTCTATTTCGTAACACACCTGTACCAAATTAAGTCCACGTCCCTAATAATAATTTAAAACAAAGCTTCTGATTCTGATAAACTTAAAATCCTAATGAAAGCCATTTTCAATAATTTTTCTAATTGTTTTTCTCTTAAAACTTATTGTCAAAAATTTATTATGGTTCAACTAAAACTGAGTCTATAAAAACAGTGGATATAGTGACAGTAAGTCTTAACTGGTGCAGGTACCTGAGTTATCTTTAATCACACTTTAGGGACTTGAAAACAATTTGGAACTTCAAAAGAAACATCTACTCGATATAGTATACCAGTACATAAGTAGAGGAATCTTCAAAAATGATAGACTAAAATTTTTGCTTCACTTGGTCCACAAACTATATCCCAAAGAAATACCAGATATTGAATGGACTCTATTTATGGGAAATATTGTAGCAGATAAAAATATTAATGAAGATATCCCCCCTTGGATTCCTAAACAGTGTGTGTTAAACGTCAAAAACTTACAAGTAGGTTCATAACTATGAAGGCAATAAAAATGTAAAAATTAATTTTATGTTGCTTTCAGTATGCTCTACCTGACCTCTATAACAGTTTGCAACTAAAAGAATTTAACTTGTGGAAAAATTTTATGAACTCGAGCACCTGTGAATCAGAAATCCCTTCACATTGTCATCTTGGTGGTTTCAAAAAGGTGGTGGTTATACAAGCATTAAGACCTGATCGACTCTATTCTGCAATATCTCATTGCGTTTTGCAAATAACAGGCAGGTAAACATCAAAGCGACACTAAATATGTTTTTACAACTGTATTTATTTTCTAAGGTTTGAAGACTCTCGAACCTAGTGTTCTTAATTTGTCTCAGATATATAAAGAATCGAATTGTGAGGAACCAGTTTTACTTCTTGCAATGTCTGGATCAGATCCTTCTTCAGAGATCACTGATTTAGCTGAGAATTTGTTTGGAAAAGATCAATACATGGAGGTAATGATCTTTTCACTTTTTACATAGCTTTTACTATTTTGATGTCCTTGTTCTTCAATACATATTTCGATTTCAAAAATTAAAAAAAAAAACGAGACAACATTTTTTTTTAAAACGTTAACATTATTAAGTACCTATCTTAAAAATGAGAAATCCATAGTTAAACGTAAGAAAATAGTCTTAAATCTGGACGAAGAATATGCTCTTTCTTTTCTTATACCCTATAATTTGATTATATTTTTAACTAACAAAATTTAAGTAAATATTAGGTATCGTAATAATTTATAATTATTGTGTTGGTTTAGTTTATTGATAATTTAAATATGATATTTAGGTTGCTATGGGAGAAGGGCAAGAACCAAAGGCCATAAAAGCATTACAGAAATGTGCAGATTCTGGGTCATGGTTAATACTGAAAAACTTGCATTTAGTTACTTATTGGTTGCCAATTCTATCACAAAACTTGAAAAATTTGAAGGCACACGAAAAATTCAGGTTTGAAAATACAGTCCATTAGTCCATTGTTGTTTTGATAATAACAGTTTTATAATTATTTTAGATTATGGCTAATTTCAGAAGCGACGCCAAATTTTAGTTTTGTGCTAGCTCAGAATAGCCTGAAAGTCGTGTACGAAGCACCTCGAGGCTTAAAAAATAACATTTTGCGGACGTACTTCACCTACGGAAGTAAATTTATTGAAAAATTAAACCCTAATGCTGCTAGAATATTTTTTGTTATTTCGTGCGTACACGCTTTGCTTCAGGAAAGAAGAAAATATATTCCTCAAGGTAGTAACTATAAAAAGTAAATAAATAGTATAGTAGTAGTTATAAGTAATATAAATTTTATTGGTTTTTTATATTATTAAAGACAATGTAGGTCTTAAATTCATTTGATTAGAATTTAGGAAAATTTCTGGAATTGATTTGAATTTTATTGAATTTTTTTTATTTTGCAGGTTGGTCTAAATATTACGATTTTAGTGATACCGACTTTTACACTTGCATCAGACTTGTTGAAGACCTGTGGAATACCCAAACCCCGCAAATTCAGTGGAGGTTTATATCTGGCCTGTGCTCAGATGCTGTCTATGGTGGCAGAATAGAAAATGTTGATGATATGAAAATAGTGGAGTCCTACACAAACCAATACTTTAAGGATGCAGTTCTAAGTCACAGATGGAAACCATTTCATTTTAATGTAAACTTACCCACAACAGCACAATTTCAGGTAGGTAATAATTTATTAAAACTGCAATCATAATTGCTACTACTATTATTTCTAGGATTACTTAAATATTATAAAACAATTTCCAACACAAGATGAACCCTCAATTTTTGGTTTAGCAGAAAACATAAACAGGGCATGGGAAATTCAAACCTCATCAAATATAACAACCGATTTAAAAAGTAATAATTTCACCTAGAAAAAATGCAATATTGAAAAATCTGTTTCAGATCTTTACCTGTCTATAAACTTATCAGCCAATAACAGCCAAGAATATTTACAAAAAGGTTTAATTCCTTTTATGAATCTATGGAAAAAGATCAATCATGGTCATGACTTTGTTAGGATAACGGTACCGTCAATGGACAATAGCAATTCTGCTGTGGAGATATTTTTAAATGAAGAATTTAAGTATGGTGTTCTTCTCATTCAGACCATACACAAACAGTTTTCAGTTTTAAATAAAGCTTGTAAAGGTATTGTGTTACCATCAGAAAAAGATTTAAGTGTTGGTCATTCCCTGTTAAATTATGAGGTAAGTGTTTCTGTGACAAGAGTTTGAGAAACAAATTTTGCAGAAAAAAGTTATCTCAAGTAAGCACTTGGCATGTTCTTATTTAATTTTCATTTTAGACTCCTAACATATGGTCAGATATTTGGAATGGCCCAAAGGAACCTAACAAATACCTAAGTACCATTATGAATAAAGTAATTCAATTGGAGAAATGGAAAAATGGAAATATCAATGAATTATTAAGAAGCCCATTAAATTTATCTTACCTTTTCCATCCAGAGGCACTAATAGCTTCTCATAAGCAAGATTTTTCGAGGTTGTTCAGTATCAGTACTATTTGTTGATGATTTTAACTTTAACAATTTGTTTTTAGGACTGTTGATATTTCAATGGATCAATTAACATTAAAAACAAGTTGGAAGGCTGCAAATCAGTCTATAATCTTATCAGAACTCTTGGTTGAAGGAGGGCTGTTTGAAAATGGAATATTGAAGCCTTGTTCACCTAATTCTGAGAACATAAACAATGCTCCAAATTGTTATTTAAACTGGATTGACAAGGTAAAATTGACGGTACTTGCATGATAGCAAATTTTTTGCTTTTAGAAAAATATTGGTAGACTTAGACACTGTACGGACAAAAAGAGAATTACTGGTATTAATATATGAAAATAATGAAACCTTGTTCTATAAAGGACTCTAAGCAGTTCCGGTCGGAAGTTTTTTTTGTCCGCAGCTATATATTTAAACTGATTTTTAATCTTTAAATTTTTGTTGAAAAAATATTTAACATCCCGTTACTAATTTAAAGTAAAAAGAGACAACATTTACAAACCCAAGTCAGTGTTGTGTCTAAAGAACTCCGACTTTTCGATCCATTTTGTTCAACCTTCTTACACCTTTTCCTCAATCTCATCTATTTTGGCTATTTTTTGTTTCTATGTCAGAGATATTAAAGATGATAAATATTTAAATTAATACAATATATACTGCTTTTAGAAACATTTTCTGGAAGAAGATAACCAATGTACAGTGCCTCTTTACACATCTTCAAATAGAGAAAAAAAGGTGGTACTACTTCAGGTACCATGTGAAGTCAAAGACAAAGAGAAGTGGATTCAAGCAGGACTTGCTTTATATCTAGAGTATTGAGAAATTTAGATAATTATAAACCGATTATTTATAACAAGTATAATAAAGAACTAGTTTTTTTCTGTTTTTGTATGCTCCAGTATCAAACAGTATGTGTGACTCATTCTCAACATATAGACCCTTTCAAGGGCTAAGACGTGCAAAGGATTCCATGGATGTATATTTTAGAGGGTTCCAAAATTTTTTAATATATAATGTTCTTGATCTGTTAAATTCTCTCGTGAACGACTACCCTGATTATCAGATTAGTCGCAAACACCCAGACATAATTCGATTTGTAACAACACTTATTTGGAATATCTAAAATGTGAAAATAACAACACGTCTGACACTTATACGCTTATGACATGCACTGACACCCCTCAGTTTGAAACTGATCCAGGAAAGGAAGTCAAGATTAAGAAAATAAAAGATATAAAGATCACGGCTTGATTCAATTAAAATTAGAAATTATGATTTTTTATTTCATTGATGAGAAAATTTACAACATGAGTATAAAGTGGTAATAATACAAAGAAAGTGTATTTTTGTGATTATAAAAATTGCAAGTAAAAATAAATATTTAATTTTTTACAAACATGAAACAAATTAATTCAGTTTACTAATAGACATAGGCATCTGTAGATAGAAGTTTTTGGGAATTATGGCAGTCCCATACCCATTCAGGTCCTAAGCACAATGCACTAGGATTTACTTCTTTAAGCGAATCACTACTCTCCCTTCGAGTTATTATAACATCAATGTGTTCTGTAGGATCATCAATTGATTTTCTGAAAAACTCAGTTAGATGGAATTTTTATAAGAACATAAAAATACTTATTATTTGTTTAAGCAATATAAAAAATATTTGGTTATCTAGAATGTTTCAAAACATGTAAGCATTTAATAAAACAAAATTTCTACACGTGTAAAATATAAACCAAAAAGCACATACAATACGATACATAATATAAATATTTTTCGAAAATTTGACTTACCCGTTATATGCCACTATATATTTCAGCAATTTATTATAAATTTCCATGTCAAGGGACTGATCTATATAAAATTTCTTGTCATTAAATATGTTTTTCAAATTATTTGCAAAATCTGATGACATTTTTTGTACCGGACTTTCTTCATCAGTATCGGCACTGTATATATCTTTATGGTTTTCTTTTCCTTTTTTTCCTTGCACCTCCAGAATTTTTGCTACTCTTTCTTCAGTATCAGAAGCTTCATTTCTAAAAAAGTATACAAAACTATAAGCTTTTTTAATAATAAAAAAAAAGGTAAACGTACCGTTCATCACAGTCAGTGTCAGAATCACTATTCTGGTCAACATTATATGAAGATGTACCAATTCTCTCACAAATTTCATCTTCACTTTCTTCTTTGTCAGCGTCATTTTTATCTAAAGCATACTTTCTCCAAGGCAACCGCTTCCTTTGAGAGTAACAGTCTTCTAACCACTGTCTTTTTATAATTTTCCCTTTACCTCTAACTTGATGAAATTTAGGAGTATTCATAAAAGCACAGCTAAAACAGAAAACTATTTTCAATGGCTATATTTGATAAAGATTTTAACTTACATTAAATGGGTACAAGTGTTGTCCCAATCGGATTTATATCTAGCTCCCATGGATAAGGCCTGTGCCCTTAAATTACTTCTGTCGGGATTCTGAATCCCGCTTATGACGAGTATAACACCCTCCAGTAGTTGTGCAAAAGGTTTTGTCTTCTCCTCTCTTTTAGTTTTTTTCTTTCCATTTCTTTTCACTATTTCATCGTTAGTTTTCCTTTTACGGTTATTGTTTTTACTGTCTTCTTTCTTTTTTGAGGTACTAGGTGTACTTATGGAAACGTCTAAAGGCTTTGGACTGCCACTTTCTTTTTTATTAGACCTTTTTGAGTCATCTCCTTTTAATTTTGCTTTTGGAGTTCCTTCCTTCTCTAATTTTACCTCTTTTTCTTTAGCTTTTCTTTCCATTAGTTTATCAATTTTGTCATTAGGTTCTTCTTCATCTTTGCTGTAAAGCAACTCGTTCCTGTCTCGAGGCTTAGACATTTCTTCAGAGTTATCCGTGAGAGACTCTCTTTTGGAAGTGGAAGTTGGTGTAGAATTATGAGTTTTCAATTTGGGTTTACAAACTGGTGAACCATAAAGAGCCAGTGAAGCTGAGGATGAGGCTTCTCTTATGGCAGCTGCTCCTAATAGTAACAAACAGACGCTGTTAAACTATTACTGACAAAATATTTATTTGAATAAATGTTAAGGCTTTAAGCTTAACAACAAAAATTCTAAGAAATTTCCTGTTAGAAACATGAAAAAAAATAGAAATCCTCTGAAATTTATCATTTGTCTTCATACATTTTTTCAGGAATGTTCGACAGATAAAGAAAAATATTTTCAAATAATTAATACCTGTTAATTTCTCTTCCTGTTTTAGCTGTTTCTGTTTTTGAAACAAACTGCCAGCTGACAAGTTATCAGGTGATTCAGGTCTCAAAATAAATTTTCCAATATGTGTCTGTACAGGTGCTACCATTTTTTCATCACTGCTATGAATGTTTATAAATGAGAGTCCATACTGTACATGTTTATTAAACGGTTGAGTACACACAACTTTTACTCGATCCCATTTCTCGTCACATTCTGGTTTTGAAAAATGTTCCTTGGTGAACATTCTTACTTTATTAACATTCTGGCTTTGTCTTGCTTCTATGGGAGTCATAAATGAAGATGTTACTAATAAAACTTTATATTCATCGTTTGTGCCAGACCGTGATACTAAAATTTCAACATATGCCGAATGCTCATTTCCAATGTCTATCCCAGATATAAGACTGGCCTTTTCCAATTGTAAAACCACAACCGCGTTTTTCTCACCTGGCGTTTGGCATTTCCATTTTTTAGATGTATCACTTGATAAAATGTTACTAGCGACATGAACCTAAATATGAAAATATGAAAAATTATATTTAATCGAGTCTACTTTCAAAAAATAAATATATGTACTTACGGAATCTTCACTGCTGAAGCTAATTATATGATCTATTTTTATTTTAGGCATTTTTTACCGCGCAAATATTTTAATTTGTATACATTACATAACCTGAAATTGAAATATCAGTTTGCCATCATTGGATCTACTAAGAGGCTTTCGTTTTGGCAAAATTACTAAAATTAGTACCTATTAGCAACTGATCTCAGTTCAGAATAACTAATCCGTGGGCCCATCGGCCCATCCACATGGAACATTCGGTAGTGATCCGTATTTATTTTGACATGAACATTGCATTCATTTTAATTACTTACATCCACATACTTCTATCGATAGAAGTATGTGCTTACATCTATGAAAATAATGTGTTAAAAAGTATTAAGGATCACCATCTCTCTTTTCATATTTAAACGCACAAATAAATAGCCAAAGGTAAACAAATCATTTTGACAGGCTAGTCTGTACCACAGTATACTAATCAAATTAGTAATTCTTATACTGTGATGTAGTATATACTCTAATCAATGAATTACTTAATGCTGTGAGTTATATTTGACATATGTAGTTTTGTAAAAGAAATGGCTATACGTACACCCTTGAAATTTGATAGAAAATAAGTATAAATAATTACCAATCCTTCCAATTAAATGAAAACAAAATATTATTTGAAAAACATAAACAAATCTTTTATGCCATTTACAGTAACCTTTATTTATTATTTTATTAATTTTACAAAATCATTTTGATCAAAATAAATTGATAACGTGAAGTTAATTTTTATGTCATCACTCTGTTTATATAAACTTGACAGAAATTTAATAGCTCGGCACGAATTTTAGTTTGACGGTTTTATCAAACTCATCGTGATGTTACCAAACTATTTTAATTGTCAACGGAAATTTGATATGTGATAGTCTGACACACGCTTCTAATTAAGTACAATTATAAATATTAGGTATTTTTTTACTCGCACTGGACTCCAACGGAAATAAATACACTATAGCCAATGATTTACATCTGCAAAAGAATAGAGTTGGTGTAAAAAGTGTAAAAATAGTACAGGTGAAAACAAGATCAATGGTCAAGAAGTGTACAAAAGAACGCTTTCATCTTTCAAATAATGGATGGAAGTTTATTTTTGCGCCTGCGTAAAACGTATTAAATAGTTGCCATCGCGTCACATGACCTGAATTGTGGCCCCGTGACCAAAATTGAAGGAAAATTCAAAATTTCCAAAAGAACAATAAAAATATCGTACAATGGACATGCTAGATCCATTAGAAGCAAGGTAAAATAGATATTTCGACTCGATACTGTTTTTTGCTCGATGTGGTTATGTAACGTCCTAATATGACAAGGTCAAATTAAGCTTTGATAAGTATATAAATATGATAATTAGATAAATATTTGTTAGCTGCTAGTTATCCCATTCGTAATTATGGAAATTTCATTTCAAGTGAGACATCGGAAGTTGAGACGAAAGTGATGTTAAATGAAATTCACATTAAGGGACATGGAATGGACAGTGATGAAGAAGGCAATGTTGATCACCTTTCTCCACAAACATTACTTGAAACCCCTGGTGAAAATGAAGTGCAATATTCACTTAGATCACCAGAAGGTACAGTTGCTTGTTAATTTTTATTTTTTAAATAAATTACTGTCTATGATAAATTTAACCGTCACAAATGTATCCCTAACCTGTTTTGTAATTATAAACAAAAGCAAACGCGTTGTTGCACTTGTAAAATATAGCTTATTTGTCATAACCTTTGTTTAAGGAGGTATGATAACCTACAGAGTGTTACAAGTTGATGACAGTAGCGTAGAAGCAGTTCCACAAATTGTAACGACTGGTTCCACTGGTTACACAAATGCAGGTGTGCCTCAAGTTCTAACAAGTAATCTCAATGGTCAACTCTATGTAATAGGAAATCCAAATGACATGTTTGCTTCTCAAGCTGGAACAAGAACTATTGCTCCAAGATCATCTATAATCGAAACAACTAATAGTGTTGTTAATAACATAAAAAAGGTAAAATAGATATTTCTTTTTTTTTTGTGGAATATATTTGGATTTTATAAATTTTCAGAGAGACGAAAGACGAAGAGCAACACATAATGAAGTCGAAAGGCGAAGACGTGATAAAATAAACAACTGGATAACAAAACTATCCACTATTATTCCAGAGACAAATCCAAGCGAAATAAAGGGAAATGGTCACTATGATGGGCAATCAAAAGGGGGAATTCTGGCAAAAGCATGTGATTACATCATGGAATTGAAAGACATACAAGAAAAATGTGAACAATGTCTAAAGGACAATAAACAATTAGCCCAAAATTTGGAGTTGGTAAAAATTAAAAACTCTATTTTGGAGAGAGAGAATAAAGAATTGAAAGAATTACTGAAGAAGAATGGGATACTTTATGTTCCCAGCGAAATTTCTTCTTAGCTGTCATAGTTAGTTATTTAGGAAAATATTTTCGATTTTATCGTGCACTGTTTTTTATAGTTTTTTCTTTATTTTTCTATATTTTATTGTCCAATTGTTGTACAGTAATTCGCCATTAATTTTAATTAAGTTCAATTTATGAAGTTGATATCTAGTTTATAAAATTGTTGTAAATAAATAAATGTATATTATTGAAATTTGTATTAATCAAGTCTCTTAAAATATATAACGAAACTATGAGCTAAAAAATTAAGGAATGATTTTACTCGTAATAGTATAAATTCCACGACACCTCTGCAAAAATTTAAGGATTTATGCATTGTTTATTAAGTTTTTAATTAATATTTTGCCATAATTTTTTCAGCTAAAAATTTTGAAAATTCTGAAGCCCCAAGGACTGATTGACCAGAAAATATAATTATTTTATGAAGTATTGGTGACTTCTCATTATTACTTTTTTAAAAAGGAAAATTAACAAATCAATCTTTATTACGTTTATGTATTGTATGTTAAAATTGATTAACTTTATATCATATTTTATATAAAAATGAAAAATAAAAAATGTTTTAATTGTAGAGGATGTAATAAAAACAGGAAACATCGACAAAGTGTAGTAGCGTTTCTTTTTTTGTTATATTTCCTGACCTAATCCAAACAAAAAAAGCAAAAATGTTTAAACTAAAAGTTTTGAGGTAACTTAAAAATAGTAAATTTTATTTTTGCAATGTAACTGGAACAGGATTTGAGCATATAATTGTGTTATTTAAATTAAAAGCGTCAAAATTTGTCAAAACTTTAATTCATTAATTAATTTATAAAAATTGTAATTTTAATTAAAAAAACGTAGAAAAACATTATGTTTATTTCTCAGCTGCAAGAAAGTTATGATAAAGTATTATTAAAACAAAAAAAAAACTGATATTATATGTACCCTCAGTTAACAGACTTTTTTCATGTTGACTGAAAAGTTGTATACTTTTTCTCACTCAATTGGGACTTGACACAGGGACTTGAACTATTTTTATGAGTATAACTTGCCCCTAATATTTTTACTCGTAATTTCTGAACACACTATAAAGGGTGTTCTCAAAGTTGAGTCATTTATTCTAACAGCTTGTAGAACTAATAAAAGAAAGTCGATTTACCAAAAATTGTTTACATAAAAGTTGTCAAATAAAAATTAACAATTATTTAAGAAAATTGAAATATAAAAACTTTATAATACAAACCTGATTTATTGTCAGTTTCAACCAGTCCGTTGTAAAAACATAAATTGTTTGTTTACTGCTGATACTGGGTGTCTCTTTTTTTTGTAGTTGCACCATCAATTAATTCCTTATAACAAAAATCTTAAAGCAAAGTATTACTTTTACTATTTTATCAAAAACTGAAATTTTTCGGAAATTATTGCAAGAGTCCAATCTTCTGTTGACTATTTTTGTGTTTTCTTTGCTCAGTTTTCTCATTCATTGAATTTTGACACCCAACGGTAAAGAACATCAATCCATCCGAGTGTCACAAGAAACACTCGGTACATGTGTTTCTTCACATTCTGCTGCAGAATGTAAAATTTAACAACTTTTATGGTACTACTGAAGCCTATGTTTAGTGCTGTTTCATATGTACTTCTAATATTCTGAACTCGATTCATTTCTTATCATAAAACGTTTAGACGTTATTTATTTACAGCAAACTTCACAGAACAGTCATTTATTTTTCTCTGTAAAACAGTGCATATTGGACAATGTTATCTAAATTGACAAAGGCACCATTAAACCAAACATTTTTTTAAATGACTTTGATACTAAACAGTTCGAAATACAGTTTATAAAAAAAATATAATATATATAAAAACCATATTATTTATAAGAAAATATATATAACAAATTTAGAATGCTAGTATTTTATATCGAGGTTAACTAAAAAGGATAAAACTGCTCTTCAAATGCATAAAAGAAGAAGATAGCAGATCACAGTGAAATAATATAAACATTATTTGCAACTTATGAAACCAGATCACACTTATCCCTTTCAACAGTGAACCTCAAACATAAGCAGGATTACAAACTAATTTAACAGTGTATAATTTGTATATTACAATATTGTTATATCATTATAAAGCAATCTTTCTTAGAACATTTTTGCTCATAATAACTTAGACTTTACATCTATTCACGACGTAAATTATCCAGTCTAGCCTGAAGGTCTGCATCGGCATCTGATAGACCACCGTTGCCACCTACAGTAGCAGCTGCTGCGGCGGGTTGTTTTTGACCAGTGGCAGGTAAAGATCCGGTAGTTTGAGGTAATCCGGACAGGGTGTCAGTCAGTTGTAGGCCTAATTCATCCAGAACTTGATTCACAACTGCATCACTAAATAAAAATATTGGAATTATTTGGTCGTCTTGGAGTATAAGAACTACCTCTATATTTGAACTTGATCAAATTATCTTTATGATCTGTACAATCTAATAAAATAGGGATAGTAATTATTTCACGTACTTTAAGATAAGACTAATACTATAAAAATATAAATTATGTTTTGAATACTATTATTGCTTTCATTGGTCCACAATTATTGCTTATTTATTTAAAAATAAATAATAATAAAATAAATTTAGATGGTTTATATTATATGTCTCAAACCTTTCTTCCTCATCGTCATCACCCTCCATCGCATCGTCAATAGCATCATTCATAACTTCCTCTTTCATATCCATAATTTCAGATTGCTTTTCAAATTCTTGTAATATTCTTTGTATCTGTGGTAAATTGAGTTGTCTATTCATACTAGCCATAGCCTTGGTAACTCCTTTCATAGCTTGAGCCATAGCATTTTGCGATCTTAATGTTTGTATTTTAAGTGAAACTGCTTGAATGTTTGCTTTCATTAACATAAATTTCTTTACATATCTTCGAGTTCTTACTAAATCTCTTGCCATAATTTTAACAGCATCCTAAAAGTAAAATATAAGGCTTGATTAAATAAAATGTTTGGTAACATTACCATCTGCCCCTCTTTAGCTAATTTTTTTATATCGTTAATAATTTTCTTTTCCTGTTGTTCCATTTTCTGTTTTTCTCGATCTAAGTCCCTCATTGCTTTGTTTAACGCCCGCTGATTTTTGCGAAGAAGCTCTTCAGGCGACAATTTCTTACCGAAAAGCCACTCCATTTTCGTAAAATTGTAGAGTATTGAAATGTAATTTTAATCAAAATTAATTCAAACAATGTCCATAAAATTAAAAATGACTCACTAATGAAAACAACTATTTGACGTTTACTATGACGTTTACATGATCGATCTTGACAAATGACAAATGACAATAATCCATAGACTATTACGCCAATAATAGCTTTGTTCGTAAACCTACACAACGTGTAGTGTAGTGTAGTGGAATTCAGTGTTTCTGTTATCAGTTTCTTTCAATTGTTGAATCGGATATATGCAAATGTCGTTTATTGTCGCGGTATAATACAACTGAAGTCAAACTAGTAATTTTCTATTGGTAGATATAAAATATACTTATTTTAAAAAAAATTAATGAATAATAAATGAGAACTGATTGTTTAATTTACTGTAGTATTTTTGTTTTTATCACTATTTTACCACGTTTTAAGTTTGGTTTTGATTATATGATAATAGTTCTTCAACTGATAGATTGTCACTTATTAAGTCAGCTGACTAACTTGTGATAAGTCCTGAATTTTTCACAAAATTTGTTCGTTCTCTCGTGAGTTGAGTGGGTGGTGGTTCAGCGAGAATACTTGTAAGTTCTTTTTTAAATTATATTTCTTAGTTATATGAAGTATTATTAGATTAATAAGACAACAATACAAATTTTAAAATGCCGTAAGTTCGTCTCCATTCTTTTATATTGATTTTTATCGAAAATGTTTTCGACCTATATTTTGACCGATTCTTGCTGTACATACGGTTTTTAAAATTGATTCTAGTTATTTAAAAAGGTTTATGTAGCAAGTCACATATCTACCTATTAGTTCTATACGTTTTGTTATTATTTTAATCTTTTTTAAGACGAGAATATTTGAAATCAATCGTGTGACGAAGGCGTAGTCCATTACAAGCTAGTTCGGTTCGTGCATTATATAATGCGGCAAATAAATTGTACTTATCTTTGACATTGAAATGGAACTGCGATTGATAAACGCATATTAGATATTGTGTGCGGGATTATAATTTTTAGACTTCACGTGATCGGTCTATTACAAGGTAAAAGAGTTTATTTTATAAAATAATTACCATTGTTATTTAAAATATTTGTAATAAATACATTTAACTGTATTATATACATTGTTATTGTAAATTAAATTAGTTGAAATAATTTAAAACAAATTTTTATTACAGATTTTTATAACTGTTCATAAACATGTCGAAGTTACCTAAAATTGGTGACGAGGAGAGAGAACAGCAGTATGGTTATGTACATGCTGTGTCTGGTCCAGGTAAATTTAAAATAATATCATTGCTTTTTCATCATTGTTAATTGTTTGTAAAATTTTTAGTCGTTACGGCTAATGAAATGTCTGGATCAGCTATGTACGAATTGGTTCGTGTAGGTTATAGTGAACTGGTTGGAGAAATTATTCGTTTGGAAGGGGACATGGCTACCATTCAAGTAAGCACTACTAATATAATATGAGATGAGATTATAACGTTTTATATACAATTAGGTATATGAAGAAACATCAGGTGTAACAGTAGGTGATCCAGTATTGCGAACTGGTAAGCCTCTATCTGTAGAACTTGGACCAGGTATTATGGGTTCTATTTTTGATGGTATTCAACGTCCATTGAAAGACATCTGTGACATGACAGAGAGTATCTACATTCCTAAAGGTGTTAACGTTCCTGCTCTTTCAAGAACACAGAAATGGGAGTTTAGCCCTCTAAATATAAAGGTAAGAAATTTGTTTTGCATAGGGAATATATTGTTTTTAGTAACGTGTAATTAATTAATCATTGACTTTTTCAGTTGGGCTCCCATTTAACTGGAGGTGATATATATGGTATTGTACATGAGAATACCCTTGTGAAACACAAAATGCTTTTGCCACCTAGAGCCAAAGGTACAGTTACCTATGTCGCGGATCCTGGAAATTATTCTGTGGATGTAAGTTGAATTGCTACTTATTTTAATAAATGAATATCGTTATTTTTTAATTTTATTTTTAGGAAGTAGTATTAGAGACGGAATTTGATGGAGATCGTACCAGGTTCACTATGTTACAAGTCTGGCCTGTACGTCAACCTCGACCTGTAAGTGAAAAACTTCCAGCCAATCACCCACTTCTCACTGGACAGCGTGTACTTGATTCTTTGTTCCCGTAAGTACTGAAATTGTTCTCTAGATTGAAATTATATTTCAACTGAAAATCTTCTCTTTGAAGTGCTATTACTTACTAATTATTTTATAAATATGCATTGCTGCAGTTACTACTAATGTTTAAATTAAACATGATCGGCTAATACCTTATTATTCGCTTGTCTACAGCTGTGTGCAAGGAGGAACTACTGCCATCCCCGGAGCTTTCGGTTGTGGCAAAACTGTAATTTCCCAGTCCCTTTCCAAATACTCCAACTCGGATGTTATTGTCTATGTAGGTTGTGGAGAAAGAGGTTTGTGAAATGTCTTATAACAGAAATTCAATTTCTATATTTCTTGAAATCTTAGGTAACGAAATGTCTGAAGTATTGAGAGATTTCCCTGAACTGACTGTTGAAATTGGTGGTGAAACTGAGTCCATCATGAAGCGTACTGCTCTAGTAGCTAATACATCTAACATGCCTGTAGCCGCTCGAGAAGCTTCTATCTACACAGGAATCACCTTGTCAGAGTACTTCCGTGATATGGGTTACAACGTATCGATGATGGCTGACTCCACATCGCGTTGGGCTGAGGCTTTGAGAGAAATTTCAGGTAATTTTAATTTAATATTCAAGATCACATATTAGGAAAAAAATAAATAAATAATAGAAGTGACAGTGTTATGTAACGATTTTATCAGATATTGATAATTTATAAACACGTCCTAATTAAAGTGGATTATAAAAATTGTACAACATACATTCTGACATTAATGTTTATTAATATTTGTGTACAGGATACTTTCAGTTTAAATTCACTTATTGTACTGTTGTCGGAATCTAACGGTCGTCGAATTTTTCTCGCGATGCCACTTTCATAGAATGCATGCGTAAGATTTAGTATAAAAGTCGCTCGACTTCGGTATTCGAGAGAGTTGGTGTCTGACTCTGCAAGCGGACACATCGCGTATCTTAACGGAACATTTTCTTTTTATTCCATATTAGCACCGGCACTTCAACTGTGAAACATCGCGAAGATTTTTGCTTTTATTTTATTTCGGAATTAAGGAACACCAGGTGATCAGTTGTTGGTTCCAACAAATTGGTCACCAAAAGAATTCGTTAAGCTTCCACAAAGTCTGTTTTTAAAAAAAAAAAAGAATTCAACACTGCAATTTTTATTGCGGAGATAAATAAAATTATTTGCAGTGTAATTTTCATTACACTTAAACATCCTATGTCTAACAAGGGAATTACAACAAAAATAAGGGAAACTAAAATCCCGTAAATTAGCAAATCGACGAAAGCGAGTTAGGGCAGCCGTCGACGTCGTTCATCCGAGGTGTGGTCCCTGACTGCAAGTTTAGATGCGGTCTTGCGGCTGCTGTAACATCTGGACTTCGATGGGTCGTGCGTTCAGGCCCAGAATTTAAACATAAGTTCTATTTCGGGGTTATCAAATTGCGACAATAACAAAAATTATCAGACGCATATTTGTGGATTAAAATTAAAAATATATACTTATATTCGAATATGCAACAACAATTTGATAATACACAGACGTAGCGACGTTCAACGTGAGGCGAATATGCAATTAAAGAATAACGATATGAGTCGACACCAAAAAGTATTTCTTTAAATATGCTGAGTGATACGTCTGAAAAAGGAAGGATTTGCTTGTCCAGGTTTAAGAATATTTTCTCATACACATAAATCTGTAACTTTAAAGCCCACATTCTCAAGATACAGGGTGTTAGAGCTTTTAACACGTCATACTACACTCTATATCAAGGGTCGGCAACTGGCGGACCGCGGTCCAGGTCCGGACCGCGGAAGGTAAAATACTGGACCCCCAAAAATTTTTGAAAGTATAAATTACTCGAATGAATTATTTAAAAAATGTTTTTTTACGTTTAAGTGCCAACCTTATCATTTTTTCTAGTATTTTACAATTGTGTGAGTGTTTTGAGTTCTTAATGGTTAGTAAACAGATTAAATTTGAGTTCAAATGAAAATTTGTAAGAAATATGAATTTTTTTCTGGACCTCGTTAAAAATTTTTAAAAGTATCCGGACCCCACCTAAAATTACTTGCCGACCCCAGCTCTATATGTTCTACTATATTCCTGTGAATGTTTCTTTAAAAAATTTTAAACTTTTTACAACAGAATTTCCCAAATTTCATTTTTAATATATCCAAAGAAAAAAAAGAATAAATATAATAAAATATGAAATTGTCAAGTGGATTTGATCCTAATTCAATTTAAATAACTTACGTAAAATCTTTATAACTATTTCGTAACATACACAAACATGATATCACTTATGCTGCTTCTTACAGGTCGTCTGGCTGAAATGCCTGCCGATTCCGGCTACCCAGCTTACTTGGGTGCTCGTTTGGCTTCCTTCTACGAACGTGCCGGTCGTGTCAAGTGCCTCGGTAATCCTGACAGGGAAGGTTCGGTATCTATTGTAGGAGCCGTGTCTCCACCTGGTGGTGATTTCTCAGATCCTGTCACATCTGCTACCCTCGGTAAGAATTGGCATTATTTTTTAATTTGATTCGTTTAAGATGTATTTTTTTCGTCCATTTAGGTATCGTACAAGTGTTCTGGGGTTTGGATAAGAAACTGGCTCAACGTAAGCATTTCCCCTCCATCAACTGGCTTATCTCCTACTCTAAATATACAAGGGCTTTGGACGACTTTTACGACAAGAACTTCCCTGAATTTGTTTCGCTTAGAACCAAAGTTCGTGAAATCTTGCAGGTATGTTTTTTTTACCGCCACATAAATATTGCTAATTACGTAAATGATAAAAATAAGCGGGCAAAATCTTCTTCAGTCTTCTATTTTAGTTTTTTATTTTACAAACTTTTTTTCAAAGTTTTTTTAGAAAAACGGTATGGGTTCTGCGCTTTATTATTAAAATATGACCGCTTCATGCTCAGCTACTGTTGCAACATTTGAATTAACTCGCATCGGTTTGCGTTCAAACATCGACTTTTGAAAATTTCTCCGATGCACAACCACCTGTAAAACTATTTCTGCATAAATCATGTACTTTTTTTATCGATAGGAAGAGGAAGATTTGTCAGAAATCGTACAGTTGGTCGGAAAAGCCTCCTTGGCCGAGGCGGACAAAATCACCCTGGAAATTGCCAAACTGCTGAAGGAGGATTTCTTGCAACAAAACTCCTACTCCTCCTACGACAGATTCTGTCCCTTCTACAAAACTGTGGGCATGCTTAAAAACATGATTGGATTGTACGACATGTCCAGGCACGCTGTAGAAACCACCGCTCAATCCGAAAACAAGATCACGTGGACCGTGATCAGAGATTCCATGAGCAACATTTTGTACCAACTCAGCAGTATGAAATTTAAAGATCCCGTCAAAGACGGAGAAGCGAAAATCAAGGCAGATTTCGATCAGCTCTACGAAGATATCCAGCAAGCCTTTAGAAACTTAGAAGATTAAATTTTGAGTTTACAAATTTATATGGTAGCACCTTAGAATTGAGAGTGCAGATGTCCGATAATTTTGGAACATGAGTATTTTAAATGCAGATGTCCGAGTTTTTCAATTGTAAGGTGTGTAGTATTTTTAAATCAGGCCTCTACATTTATCTAATTGTTGTGTATATTTTTTAAAAGACCTGGCCATAAAGCAACCGTGGTTAAATAAGGGCTTCTCCTTCGATATTATTATGTACAGTGTATTGTAAATTAAGTAGATTAGTTTCGGACATCCTAAATTAAAAATCAATTGTAAATTTATTCCTTTCATTCCATTTATTTTTAAGCTTTTTTTCTTGATTTTGGTCGAACGTGGTGCTTATTACATATTTCCAGTATTATTTAAAATTGTTACGGTATATTTGCCTCTTTTGGAACAATTTACATGTTATAAAGCTGTTATATATTATATTTTATCATGTTTTTAACAATCTATCATGTATCTAATTATTGTACAGTTTACTAAATGTATCAGATATCAAGTAGTTTTAATTAGAGCGTTAAGTGTAGTGCAATTGTTCTATTTTGAACAGAAATAAATCCTTTGTTGTTTCTTCCCTTGCTTTGTATTGGTGATATAATCATGAATTTATACGAAGCAAAAGTAACCAGAAAAACTAATCGGCTTTAGTAACTTCTCAAACGCTAACTTCTTTAAAATTTAAGTTGCTACGGGACAAATTCTGTAATATCGCTAAGAAATAAAAAAATATTTAACAACCAACTTTTGCAATAGTCTCCGTCAAACACGTATGTTTATCAACAAAAAATGTAACATTTAAAAACATTGCATTTCGTAAACACTGCAAAATATTTTGTAGTTGTGGAAGGCCCTCTTTGCGTATGTAATCTTACTCTTAGTAAAAATGAAATAGTTACTTTATCACGTGAATAAAACTAATAAACTTGTAACGGCCTGTATTCCCATAGTTGCCGTTTAAAAAAAACATCACTAGGTAAATGGGGAAGAAGCATATTCTGTTGAAAATCAAAAGCTAACAGCTCCATCTCATCTTTGTTTGCCAAAATTTCAGCAGTATCTTCTTTCACTTTCGTATAAAAATAATTTGCTTTCTTCTCATGCACATGTTTTTGAGTTACTAGATTCCCTTTTACTTCTTCATTCTTTTCCACTATGAGGTTGTCCAGTCTGTCGCAAATCTGACAAGTGTCCGACGGTGGCTTCCCAAATGAGTAGTTATAATTTGATACAAAGTGCCGATAAAAATAGTCGTATGTAACTTGAGGCTTTACTTTTTTTTTTATCGTTCTGGATGGCAGTGTACATATCGGGTTCGTACTTTTGAAGATAAAGCTTATGCATATTTAGTTTACTTTTGAAGATAAAGCCTATGCATTGTTTTCATATTTAGTTCAGGTGACAAATAGAACTTATTTTCATTTTTGCTGCGACTGTAGTGCGACAATCTTTTTGGAAACACTGTATATGCGAATCAATTTGATGTATTACATCCTCACATATCATATTAGGGCGATTGGTGTGCTTTCCACGCATGTCTTTGGGTGCCGGAATGTTATCTTCTAGGTGTTTGATAATAAGTTCAACTTCTTTTCTTAGTAACACCATACAATGAACAAAAAGCATTTCTACAAACCCTATTTAAAGTCTTGCCAATTTTTATATTATAAACACAGAAAAACGTCTAACGCTAGGTCCAGGGTCATCGGGGAGAAAAATCAGGATCTCTGTCCGAATCATCAAATTGTTCGCTTGGACTATTGCTAGCCGACATTTTACAAAAACTATATTGTTCGACACACTCTCTAAATTTCATAAAATGCACAGAATAAAGTGAAGTGAAGGTTAATAGGTGCATCCAAACGGCTAAACTATGAACTATTCATTCGGTGCAAAAAGGAGGCAGCTCCGGAGCCATCTCCTTTTTGCACCGAATCTAATAAGGAGGCATCTATATTCATTGTACACTTATGAGTTAACGGAGCTGCCTCGTTTCTGCACCAACCGATGGATCGCCTTTGAATAAACTTGTAGCGATTAAAAATGAAAAATTGTAACTTGCAAGATTTTACCTAAATTAATATAACAATTTATTATATCATGATACTAATTTATTCAATCTCAGAAAAGATCCAAACTTATAAACATAAACAATTATATAAATCTTACACTTATAAAATATTTAGTGCTTACACTAACGATATACAACATTCAGCATATATACATGGTGTTCCAATTTACAGGTGTACAAGCCATTAATATAAATAGAAAATAAATGAATATTTTGTAATTAGAAAAATTAATATTTAATAATTGAAAAAATAATTGTAGGTCAAGCTAAGGGGGTGTAGAAGTGTTATTAGATTTCGGGTATAAAAATTATTAATACAAGTTTTCAGACTAAAAAGAAATAATTATAGCAGGCTTAGGATTTAGAATTGTAGCGGGTCACAGGGTGGTCTTCAAAAAACTAGTAGAAAAGGCTTAAGTGTCTTGGAGATATTAATAACAAGATGTCCCGTCCCACATAGAGATATCTAGTTCGCTAACCCTGAAACTCAGGTCTCAAAAAGGACTCGTTTGGTTTACTGATACCTTCAATCAGACGAGGGCTCAGTGGTCAGCATCTGTAGTGGAGGTGAATTTATTCTATCTTGCAAAATATGCCATAGTCTTTCAGGATGCAATTATTCATGTCTGCTTGTACACAAGAAAATATTCGAAGGAAATGATATCTTAATTAGCAGATTCAAATATGCGTAGCTATTTAGATAATAGCCTTACATGCGTTTTTGTATAGGATCAACTCGCATACGCTCATATAATATATCATGGCCTTGTATGGGGTAATTGTGTGAAGCTGATCTAGGTTCTTAATCATAGTGATGTAATGGGCAATAAAAAAACTGACATGTTGGTCATGGCAAAGCTGTCACAGTCAATTTATTGGGCCGAATGTATATCGTTTGCAGCATTAAACTTACTACTAGCGACATGCACAATGGGTCAAGTGTCCTGAATGCTGCAGGCTAGTAATGCCTGCTGCGTAAAACGCGCCTTTCTTAAAAAAAAATTACGTAATTTAATTAGGTCACGAGTTAATAACCTGTACATCTATAAACCGTTACACACTGTATAGCATTAAACAGCTGTCACTACTGTATTCTAATTAAAAAATCGTTACATAATGCCGAAGTCAAAACTGGAATCGTCAAATGTGTTTTGTTGGTTGTTGCCCGCATTGGGCATCTGTTGACCCATTTGAGGTCTTGGCCCATTTCCGCCCATTTGCTGCATGTTGATAAGCTGTTGTCTATACTGAGGTTGCTATAAATATGAAAAAGATAATGAAATATGAAATATTCTTTAATATACAACAAAAAAAAAACTAATTTGGAGTAAACTATGACTAAAAACAGGAAATAAAACTGATGTAGGAAGCAGTTCGGGAAGTAATCAAAATTGTATTATTTATTTTGATTCGTGTGGATACGTGGACACCTCTAAAGTAGGCAAAAAATGTCTAGTTCGGGGCAGGATATGATGACTTAAAGACAAACTCTTGAGTTTTTTAATTATGTACACCTACCTGTTGAAGTAAATGTCTCAATCCTGGATTATTGGCCATTACAGGTCTCATTAATCGTTGTTGTTGCTGAGCCGTTGCCGCTTGAGGATTACCTTGATTTGCCATTTGTTGACGTTGCTAAAAAAATTGAAAATGCCTCAGATGTTTCCTAAATTGTGACAGTATACCTACATTCTCAAGTATTTTGAACTGCATCTCAGTTTGCTGTGCAAGTTGCAACGCCTCCTGCAATTGCGAAGTTTTCATGTGACTAATCCTTTCCAATTGGCTTTTGTATTGCTGCTCTTGTTGTTGCGCCGCCTCCAATGTCTGCTTCAACTGGTTTATCTTTTCCAAGTTCTGTCTTCTTTCTACTTCCAATTGGTTCTCAAACGGAGCCCTTTGCACGGGCGTCTGCATCATACCCGGCTGCATATTGGGTTGGTTCGCCCCGGGCTGTATGCCCTGCATTCTGATGTTCGGCCTCATACCTCCAGGAGAGACACTTTGGCCTATCATGCCGCCCATTCCCTGTCCCGGCTGACCAGCAGAGCTGACGTTCTGCGTTATTTGTCCGCCACCCATAGCGATCGTGTTTGTCTGGGATATTAGCAAATTCTGAGTATTTTGTGAAGTCGCCGGGCTACCTCCTCCTATTTGTGGGGGTGTTCCTACTTGAGGGTTTATGGAAGGGCCTCCAGGACCGCCCTATAATACAAGCACCATAGTAAAATAGGTAATAATAATAAAAGTTTTTATTTATCGTACAGAATAGCTAAAAACAATTAGGAATTGGTAAATAACCTGTGTAACAAATAAAATGAAAAAACTTGTATAAATAATAGACAAATATAAAAAAACTTTTTATTAAAATTTGTTAAGATTTATTAGTTACCTGTCTCATTTGTTGTTGAGTTGATTTCTGTTGTTGAATCACTTTTCTCAGTCTATCAACAAAGGCAGCCTGATCATTTGGTATGAATCCAAGATAGGCTCTTTTATCTGCAGTATACAACAGTATGAGCACTTTAATTTCGCATGCTGAAGGAGGAATACTCGTAAAATGCACACAACCTGCCTAAAATAAGTTCATAGATACATGGTCTGTCATCATTAGAGTTCGAGACTCGGTCGGATGATCATAACTGTCGCGTCGGCCTTTTGCTACAGCGCATCATATGAAACCGGTAATAACGGCAGTTATTGGCCTTGGCTAAGTATTTTAATACTCTAATACTGTCGAACTCGCCAAGGGGTAAAAAACAACCTTTCGTTGATAAAGTACGAAAATTTATTTATTTTTGTTTATACCTACCTATTTATTTGTTTACGACGAACACACCTATGACTAGCCGACGAGAACCTCGAACTCTAATCATATAAAAATGATGAAAGATACAGGGTGGCTCAAAATAGAAGAAGAAAATAAAATCGAATATATTTCAACCAATTGTCAACTTTTTTCTAATTAAAGTCGCCCTGTATTTTTTATTATTTTCGACGATATCTCCAAGTGATTACAAAATAACTTACAAATCCTGAACTCATGACCCTAGTCAGTGATTCTAGTGCATCGCATGACTGTGGATGAAACAATACAGACTTGGAATTTTTTAAGTAAGCACCACCGATATTCCCAATCAGTTGCTTAGGCATTAGCTGCATGATAAGTTTCTGAGGCCAGCCATCTGCTTTCCTAAAGAAAACAGTATATTCCAAATACTCCAAATTATAATTATTATATAATTTATACAGGGTGTTCCTAAATAAGTGTCACAACGGAAAACTGTAAATTCCTCTTGAAAAAAGAAACATTGGTTTCCTCTTTTATTTTTCTCTCCGGGCTTTCCTTTTCGAGATACACGGTGTCAAAACTTTTTATTCCCACTTGATTATTTCTTATGGTCATGAAGAGCGTTGTCTATGAAACCTCTGTCAATACGGTCGATAATTGACCGCTAGGGTTGAAGCTACAGCGGAATAAATTGGAATTACCCATTAAATTATGAACAACGTTCATAGAAACATGATCCGAAGATGTATTGCGTGCATTTAAGCCAAAGGACATAATTTTGAACAGTTTTTGTAAATTTTAGTCGCTAAAGTGATAAAATATTTTTTTTAAGTTAAAATCCTATCTGTTGTTAAATTTCGTTAAAATTGTTAATTATTACTACCAATTTTTTGAATTACAAAAGATTCTCGAAACGTTAGCAAAATGTTTGTTTTGGTTCATAGTCATTTTTCTTGAAAACGGTTGACTTTAGAGCAATGAACCAGAAGAACTATTTTTGTGTAAAATTCATTGGTGCTTCAGAATTTGCTGTCAAATGTCAATTTTTCCAGTGGCGTAAAAGTTAGGCGGGAAAACCCTTACGATACCTTAAAATCTCCACCACCAATGAATTCGAGAATGGTGAGAAAAAGTAGCTATTAATAGTGGCAATGTGTGTACAAAAGCTCAGTCCTGTAGTTCAAACGGTTCCTAAGATATTGACAAAAAACTAAAAAAAAAATTTAAGTTTTGACACCGTGTATCTCGAAAATGAAAGCTCGGAGAGAAAAATGGAAGAGGAATAAATGTTTTGTTCTCCTAGAGGAATTTACAGTTTTCCGTTGCGACACTTATTTAGAAACACCCTGTATAATTATTATATATACACAAAACAGTTTTCACATTATAAAGGGGACTCACAGTTCTGGCTCTCCATCTTTAGAATTGGCAGACACTTGACATGGAACGTGTTTCGTAATTTTTTGCTGGTCGGAATTCTTCGGTTTTTCAATCCATTCAAGCAAGCCTTGCCAAATTGTGTGTCTTTCCCTTACGTTACCCATTTGTTGAGGTTGCCCCTGCGGTGGATTCTAAAAAGTAAAGAATGTTGCGAAAACTTAAATTTAATAAATACAAACTACTATAAATGGAAAACTATTTTACCTGAGCTTGTGAGGTAGCTACTTGGTTGGCCTGTGACACTTGCGCCATAGAAGTCGATATTCCTGGCTGGTTCTGAGACATGGAAGTTTGTACATTTGGCTGGTTCATATTCATTTTATTTAATGGCGAACTGGCCGACACTGCAACAATATTATGTGAGATATAAATTTTTTGTTACACACCCTAAAAATTCGTATATACTTTGTCCAAATTGATTGACTCCTGTGCCTGATATAGACGATGGTGGTTGGGTAAGCTGAGCAATAAGGGCACTGCTTTGTGTAGTATTCACTTGTTGATTTGGTTGCTGCAAGTATGGTCTTGGCTGCTGCGAGGGTGGGGGCATCGTCCAATGAGGAGAAGTCCGGGTTACATGACCTAAACAGTATACAAAGATGTAAAGATCGAGGAAAAGCTTAAGCCAAGTTTTTTAATTTCTGATTTATGAACCATTGAAGAATTTTTGCATAAACTATTTTTGTATTCATGAGAACAATGAAAGGTAGGATATATACTCATATTATATTAATTCTAATAGGACAGCTTACTTTTTAAATTTTTTTAAATATAATCCGAATTATATACAGTATTTCATCTAACAATGTTCAGCAAACATAAAATATATCTTAAAATATAAAATGGATGTTATAAAAAGATTAGATGATGGAGAATCTTGGAAAAACATTGCTTTTTATGAAACTAGAAGGGTTTTTATCATCATAAATTGTTATATAAAAATATACAACCAACCTTATTCTGGATTAGCAAAGTTCTACCGCATTTATAAAACCATTTATTTTTTTTTTGAATTGCACTGATTATAAAAAACCAACCTGTAGCGTGATAACCAGGAGGAGCTGGCACCTGCATAAGGGGCATCTGATTGGTTCCCATCATTCTTCCTGCAGCTACATTTACTTTTTGATTAGGTACGAGAGGTTGATTCATTCCTAAAAAATATATAAATCGTTTTTTTATACACACTAATTCATGAAACAAATACCTTGCGCTGCTGTTGGTCTATATACAGTGTTCTGTCCTACGCCCGCTGCCACACCCGCATTGCTATTGCTCACAAGTAAGTTTGTATTGGGCTGACTGGTTCCGGGTATTGGGCTGTCGCTTCCCTGCAACGGACTAGGGAGAGACGTTATCGGAATACCTGCATTTTGAATTTGGGTTTGACTTGGGGTAACGTTGCCTGCTGGCGGGCTGATGGGTCTTTCTTTCAGACTAGAAATGAGGTTAAAAAACGTCATTTAATACAAAACTTAATTTAAAGAAATGAATTCTTACCTAAAACCCTTAAGTAAAACTAAATGCCTAGGGTCTTTAGCATAATTCTTAGTTTGTGAAGATGTTAAGTCTCCACCTGCTTTTTCGAATAGCTTATACAGAGATGGAATTTTTCTGGGAGATATCACAGACAGATTAACATTTTTCTGCAATAAAAGTATATGTTACACTCCCATTTAAGTCATAAGAAACAGCATACTTCTTGCAAAATTGCTGCTAACTGCTCAGCCGTTTTTCCCGAATAAACATGGGACTCCAACACAGGAAGAAGATATGGTGGAGAATTGCATATTAGAATGCAGTGTTTTTGCACTGTAGCAGAAGGGTCTCTTTTCTGTTGCAGTTCTTCAAAGCAATGCAAAGCAGTCGCTAGTCCTTCCACAATATTAGAATGAGATTCACCTTTTCCACCTATAAGACTATAATAAAATATTAACGTAAAAGTAATTAAAATGTTACATATCTATTACTCTAATTTATCGATAGCATTTAACAATTTTGTGGGGGTTGAAAATGGACCAAAAGTGTCACTACAGAGACGTGGCAAACAATCCACAGCATGATAAACTACAATGCCGTATATTGTATTTGCATTTTCAGAAACATAATTAGTGTCATCAATGTTTCCTTGACTGAAATACCTGCAACAAAAAAATATGTTTGTATAACCCTAGAAACAGTTTTGAATAAATTAATATGTAGCGTAAGTTCAGTTATTAATTTTTTTATCAAAATACAGCAAGGTTTCACTGAATACTCAGTTCCTCAAACCATACTCAATTATCCGTTCAAAATCATCATTAAAAACAACTTCTTCTGTACATAAAATATATTATTTAGTAATATTTAGTAATAAGTATCCTTGCCTTAGAAGTTATATACATAAACTATACTTACTCTAATGAGGGTATAATATAATTTGTCTTGATGTCGTTTATATATGCTCCATTTACTGCTGTCCCTTCTATAATGAAAATAACATCAGCTTGTAATCCATGTTCTGTAGGGCACAAAACCATTTTATTTAATGTCTGAAATATTGGTCATCAACTTGTTGAATTGGTTTACCAATTACAGATAAGTGAACTACCACTATATTTGTAATCGACGTATCTAGATACAAGCAGAATCATAAAGAAATGTCTCTTATCTATCGACAAAATTTATCAAAATCGAAATTGATTCCACTATTCAAAAAATTAGTCGAAGTCGAAGGGTTGTCAATGTCAATATGAATAAATTGTCATTGTCAAAAATGTCAAATAAGTTATTAGGTTATGTAGCCAACCATACCAAAAATAACTACCCTGAAGTACACGGAAAAACCCTACATTGGTAAGATTTGTTAAATTTCCGTGTTCTTCCGAGTCTAATTGTAAGATTATCCCCACATTACCCCACATATCACCTATAAAAAAACGGCAGCGGCATGGAACTAAATAAGATAAAAATTTTTAGTTAATACAATAATAGTTAATATAAAGTTTAGTTAAAGATAAACTTTGTTTAATTAATAAATATTGTTAATGACAAAAGTTACCTTTATAAATAAACTTACACCACAAATGCAAGTTAGAGAGTTAGTCTACTCTGCATAGATTATATAGGCGCTAATAGTTATTAATTTGGTTTCGTTGCAAATTCCAGCTAGGTACGCTCCAGACATCGAAATTTAAACATTGTTCGAATAATGTATTGACATTATTAGCCTAAAATAGTCTCCAACCACTAAATAAGTAAGCATTATCGAATCAAAAGTAATTTTACATATTAATTCCATATTTCGAGTATAAGTATATGCTCGAAAAATTTCATACGAAATAGAGGCCAGTTTCTATAAGAACTAAACGAAACATATAGCACTGGATTAGCATTCAGTGTTTTATATTGTTTATGAATACAGTCAAAATGAGTTGACTAAGCATGACTGTAAACTTTTGGGAAATAATAAATATAATATAATAAACAAAAAATCGAAATAAGCATAAGCAATAAATCGAATAAATTAGGTAAGTAATTTTCAAATGCACATCGAAATTCAATAAATCTAAAAATATATTATGTTGTGGAAAAGAAAACATCACAAGAAATAAAATTTTCTTTTTATTAATCACATTATAAGCAGATTAAGTACCATTGAAATTTGAACATTTAAATTTTGATGATGTCACAATTTTAGATTCGGTTATGGACGATACGTTCCCAAAAAATGGGTTAGTATGTCCACATAAATTTTAATTATAGCATTTAATACTGTACTTATTTTAATGAGCCGAAGTCAACACAGAACTAGTGAAATTAATTTAGATTCTTCTTACATAAAACAATACTATTTCCTTTATTGGGATTATTTTATGTATACCAGTCAAATAAATATTTATTGGATAATTATTTTAAATTTCCCGCTTTATGTAAAAATATATACCCGCTATTTTTTACTCGACGGTGCTGCCATCTCAGCTTGACAAGCTTTTGTACCGCTACAGTGCGTTTGCTAGTTTTAATAATTTGTCAGACAAATTAAAGTTATTTATTATTATTTAGGAAAAAACAGAATCTGCTAGTGACCACTACCAAAGCATAACGAGATCGTTCTACGAGTGTAGTCTTTCAAATGAAGCTTCTGTTGTTAGTGTGTTTGAGTTAGCAAATGACGCATTGCCTAGAAGTAGCCGACATAAAGTAGCAAATGCCCATGGACGGAATATTATAATTAAGGACCGAGCACAGTACAGTAATTATTAGTGAAATATGGATGCAATTAAAAAATCACGTGGGAAACCTAAATCTTCGATATCAGAAAATGATGCTACTCCAACAGAGAATGAAGTAGATGTAACGGCGCCAAATTTAAATGGCGATAAAAATGACCAGGAAATTGAAAATAAGAAAGATGAATCTGTAGCTGATAGTGATGAGAAGCTTAAAGAAAACGAAAAACTAGATGAAAAGATGAACAGTGACGAGGCAATAATTGATCGAGAGAAGACGAAAGGAAAAAAACGTAAAGCTAGTGAAATGAAATCGGAGGATGAAAATGCTAATGAAGAGAACGTTAAAGAAAAGGAGGAGCCTAAGGTTCCGGTAGAACCAGAAATTAATAAAAAAGGTAAGTAAATTCATTTACCTAGTGATCAGGAAAATGTGTTTGGAAATGCTAAATGTAGGTTTAATAATGTAATACTAATTATTGTTTGTCAAAATGTTTCATTTTTTATATAGTTACTTTAGAAATGCATGCAAATTTTACTGATTTTGACATAATGTACACAAAACGAACATAATTTCAAAGACCAAACAAATTATTATAGCGAAAAATACTTAATGAGTTTTGCTTTTTCAAGTTTTATTATTTTTAGGAACTTCATTAAAATAATTAAAACATAATTCTATTTTGTTACGATGTAGATTTTAAATTCCTACTGATAATACTGATAAGATAAAACTAGTTTATATTTGTTATTATTTCGATGTAATGAATTAAAACTGAGTTTGTGGTGTAGCTTACATAATTATATGAAATTTTATATTAGTGTTAAATAATTAAAAAAATCAAACAAATGGTTGTATAAAATTTATTGAAAGAAATAAAAACAACTTTTTATCTTCCTTTTTCTATTCTATTCAATTTTTCATAGAGGACTATAATTTTAAAAGTGTTTTATCTACAGTTGAGCTACGTAATAAATTTGTAATCACCGATATGCAATTTTTCATTCACTCAATAAAACCTGTGAATGTGAATTTGTAACAAAACATCATGGTCACTCATAAGCAGTGCTTTTTTTAGTTGACATTAAAATAGAATCACACTTTGTATTTTTATAGACGATATTTAGGTTCATATCATTATTGTCAACGAATGTAAGAAAAAATTCTGAAAACTACATTTTCAATTCACATAAAGTGATTTTTTGCTCATTTCTATTTTTTTTTTTATAAAAATTATGGTTCGCTGATGGAATTGTAATATTTATATATACCGGGTTGGCCACGGATCAACTACAAAGCCTGCATGAATGAGAAAGAAAAGAATAAGTTAAATGTTTCTAATAAACATTGTGTTACAGAATTTCTGTACCCATGCTACGCCTGATATTTCCATCTTTGTTTAACCGCTAGAATCTCCTTAGTCGTATGCAGTTAACTGCTTTGTAATCCCAGGCTAGTCATCCCCGTACATATTCATATATTTGCTACTAGCAGTTGCATTATTGGACTATTACAAAAACAATAAAAAAACAGTTGTACATGATTACAAGTTACAGGCTAATAATCAGTAAAAATAATGTGTGCATATGGTTAATATAATGTAAAACAGTACATGATATAAAGTGCGAAATATGCACTATTTTCTTGCTATACTTGAATTTCTTAGGTAATTACAATTATAAGAATCAGAATGACCATTTTCGTATTACAATTTCATCAGCGTATTTCCAGATACTTCCAGTAGAATTTTGTTCATATAAGTTAATGTTGGTGTAAGTAAAATATTTACATTATTGAAAAGTGTATGTGTCGTTGGGTTATGATTGTAAATAGGAATATTTTGTGTATTTTAGATGAAACAAACGATGACCTCAATCTCCCCCCTAAGCAATCACTTGGAAAAGGGAAACGAGCCCGAATTCCAAATAAACGTTATAGTGACATTATACTTTCACCAAGTGTTCGTAGAAAATCAACTGAAAATGGTTCCGAAAAAATTGAAGCAGAAAATGATTTATCTTTGGATGTGTCAATTAAAGACGAAAGTTTTGGATCTACTGTTTCATCACTTAAATCAAGGACGTCCACTGGAAGTCCATCTCACCCATTTAAAAAACAAAAAATTTCTACCGACTTATCAGATCCCAAATATTTGAAACCTTTTAAATTTGGTTGGAAACGCGAACTGGTATGGAGAGCCACTAATGATAATAATAGTAAACGTAATGGGGACATTTACTACTATACACCTTCTGGAAAAAAAGTACGTTCCATGAGAGAAGTGGCAGAAAATTTAAAAAATAAGGAACTGACGCTGGATAACTTCACGTTTTTTAAAGAATCTCTTGGTATTGATAATCCCGAAAAAGAAATAATTAGGGATGCCAAAAATAAGGCTGGTCCAGTCACTTTGGCAAAAAAAGTAGTAACGAAAGCTATTAAATCTCCTAAAAGTCCCAAATTAACGAGTTCTAGCCCAAAAATTTCCAGTCCGAAGATATCATCTCCTAAAATAGGAGGAAATGAGACTGCCGACAGTCCTATTTTAAAAACCAAAGCTGCTGCAAAGTCCCTAGGTAATTTTAAGGTAATATCTTGTTTATATCTATTCATTCTAATTTGATACTTTATAATTTAAAAATTATTTTTAAATAGCTGTTAAAATTAAGTAATCCCTGATTCTATGACATAACTATTTTATTGACATACACTGTTGCAGATTAAATTACCAAACAAAAAGGACAAAAAGGCGACAAAATCTGAAGAGGAAATGGAAACAGATGTTACACCTGTTAAAACCACTCCTAGTAGAAAAGCTGGAAAATGGTCAAAGTAAGTATTATTTGCTAGACATATTTTTTCCATCTTACAGTTCTTTGAAATACTATTTATAGCCTTCGTGATTGATTTCATTTAATATTTCTCATGTCTTTCAAATCCTTTAATAGGATGTACAAGTTTTCCTGAGATTTTTGTATTAATTTTTTCTTTAAACGCTCATTTATACTTGCATTGAAATAACTTTTTGTTTGATCAACTCGGCACTAATTTATCATTGATTTGTTAGAATTAAACGTGTTCATTATGTATAAGGAAATTTTTTATTTCAAGATAATGCTTACGGTCTGTATGCTCCAAGAAATGAGACAAAGGAATTTGATAGGTGTGTCCTAGCTGTTTTTAAGGTTGTCGATTGTGGTCCTAGCAAAAATTTCTCCATATTCCAAGGATTCTTTACCTTGTTTTCTTAGAGCGTGCGAACTATAGTCGATCACGTTTTAACGTATTTATTACTGGTTGGGTTAGATATGGAGTAAATTCAAAATAAAATTAATTATCTTATAGATAGTTACAAAAATTAACAATTTGTTTTAATTTTTGCCGCTTTGCATCTAACATTTATATTTTTTGTGGTTACTTATTTCTGTGTTTTCAATTTTAGAAAAATTGATATGGTGATCTATTTATGAATTTGCCGTTATAGTAATAAAATATAAATAGATAAACGTATATTGATAGCAGATAAAAAACATTGCCGAGTTAATCGACAATAATGTTCACTTCAGTTGGACATGATAATCTGTTTTCGATGTATGCCCCTTATGTCAACTATGTGACAAAAACACTAGTACACAAAAATTGAAAAAAATTAATTTGACCGTCAGTGCAACAGCATTGACAAAAGTAGAAGCGCTATAAAAAAGTTTAAATGTTGTTTTTTTAAGATTTACAAAGAAAGAGGGAGGAAAAATGGTAAATTTTTTTGTGACCACCCTGTACATACATTTTAACTGCACTTATACTTAAAATTTTTTATTTTCAAAAATTTTGTTAAGTGCTAAATTTTATAATCACTTTCAATCCGTTCATAGTAGAATTCCCAACTACATTATGTTTAAAATCGGAACCGTTTAGTTTACTTAAACAAAAATGTACCATTTTGATATTTCCAAATTTATTAGAGCTTTTAATTAAATTTTAAAATTAAGTTTAAATACTTTGTATGTACATATTTTTTAATTGGAATTTCTGAATTTTATAAATAAAGTATGTTGTAAATATTTTAGAAATGGTAAAACGTACACATATGGTCGTTAAGTATTCACAAATTATCTAGTGGTTAATATTAGCTCTTTCTTTTATTTGTTTATACAGGGTGTTAGAAGTTTGACTGCCATTACTTCAGCATGAGATAGAGTAATCATAACAAAAAAAAGTAGTATATTACAGGGGCGTAAGATTCACAGTTTTCAAAATACAGCGAGTATTAATATTGGGAGTTTTATCACGTGACAATAGCGCTTAACCTGCTGATGCACACCACATGTACACATAGCAGACTTGTTCTATGGAAAAAATGTAAACAACTACAGTGGAAATCTGTAATAACGACCTTCAAGGGACCGTTTGTTTACAGTTGTTATAATCGATAGACGTAATAAGCAATTACATATATTTTATTTAAAATTTTTATAGAAAAAATGAGAAATTTACAATACAAGTTTTTAAGTATGTACATATATTGTTTTGTGTTCAAAAAATCTCGCACGCTTCATTTTCTATTAATTGTTTACGAATAGAGACTATCCTTCCAAATTGTTGAAATTGTAGTGTGACACGCCACATTCTTTTGCTTGCTTGCATTAGTTTCTATGTTTAATTTCTATATTATATGTGATTTTTCTTCTTTATTAAACACTTTTCTTCTCGACATTGTCATAGAAAGCAGTAATTAATTCATATAATATAACTGTATGTGTAGATAAGTCGTAATTTGCCCCAAACGTATTAACTGGTGTCAAAAGCGTAGACGTCGGCAGGGTGGGCGGAAGAGCGGTATGTGCATTGGTTTTAAGACCATATATAACTATTGGTCCTTATAACCGACAGATTCTATGATAAATGTATATAAAAACGCGTCGCTAAATCCGAAATTTTGTTGTAAACGGTGTCGTAGTAAACGATATTTTTAATATGGTTTTCTATAGGATTAAATCGGGACTTCTAAATTCCGTCGTTATATCCAATATGTCGTACAAAGCGATGTTGTTATAACCAATTTTCACTGTATTATTGCGAAACATTTAGTAAATTTCAAGACAATTGTTTTCCAGTTTTTAAATAAATAAAATAAAATGTATCGATTTTGTAGCACGAAGATAGTGATGTGCTTAAATTTTAGCTTGAATTTTAGTAATTATGAATCTCTTAAAACAGAAACTTAACTTTTAATCAAATTACGTATTTGAAAAATATGTAATTAAAGTACCCAAAGATTCATGTCGTCCAAATAATCATATGTATTAAAAATAATTTAGGTACTTAGCAAAAAGCAAAATTCAGTCATTTTTAAACGCACAAGTATAAAAGAAGCTACAACATATGCTCAAATTGTCCACCACCATTTTCGATGCACTCACGACACCTTCGAATCCAAATTTTGCGCACTCTGGAAAACGCCTCAAGAAAAGGAAATAGTGGTACGGAAAAAAACACTCCGACATGGTCGAATCCAGATAGCAACTGAAATGCGTATTGGTGATTGCTGAACACCTTAGTACCTCGTATTAATAAACTGCCACGCCGTTGTCATATTGCTCAATATGAATTTTATTACGGTAATTATTTTTTAGAATTAAGCATAAAGTTCAAAAAAGTGATAAACATTGTATTTTATGGTATTCTATGCACGCAATTATGTCAATATTCGTTAATTAATCGAACTTTTATATATCGAGTTGAGACTTTGATAACTTTTTTCTCGGAAATGGTTGAGTTTAGGACCCTTGTCATATCAGGCTTTTTTGTTTATTTTAATGTATTCTATTGTCTGTTAAATTTATGACAGTCAAATTTTTAACGCCCTGTACTTTAAACAGTTGTTTACATATGCTGTAGGTCTAGCATTCATTTTTGACAACCATATCTGAAAAAAGTTTAAGTAATTTGTTTTCCACCATTATGAAATATAGAAACATTAATTCTGGCAGGTTTACAGTAAAAAGAAAACAAGTATAACTTAGCGATGAATACACAAGATCATGAATCAGTGAAATATCACAATTAAAATAAAAATTCACAGAATCGTATCATAAATATGTCGCCTACAAATTGTGTCAAATATTTGCAAAATATAGAATGTGAGCATAGTATTTTGATATTTTTNAGTTGTGTCAAATAATTGCAAAATATTGAATGTGAGCATAGCATTTTGATATTTTTAAATGATACTATATGAAAGTTCGGCACAACTTGTTGTCATACCTATTTATGTGATAATTCGCTACTGTTGTGTCTATTTTATTAAAAATTTTTCCGCGTAACAAAATTATACTGAAAAAAAAAAAAACAGATTAGAAGGAATAATTTGTTAAATTTTAAAATATTAAGTTCAAATGGATTAGACATAGGGTAGTTGAAAATATGTAGTATTTTTTCAATTTATTCATAAGATCAAAATAATGAGGAATATATGGTATACAGGAAATTATAGGTAGAGCAGCAGCTGTTTTATAAGATACATAGGTTTATTTTTAAGTTACATTAGAGGGTGAAATGTTTAGTTAACACCTACATAATAAGCAGGTTAACATAACTCATAATTTTGGTAACTAGTAAAATCCAGTATTTAACCAGGAAATAACTCATTAATTCAAAAACCGAGGTTTATATATAGTTTCTTATTGAAAGCTTTTTGCTGTGTTGTGATCAATTAAATTATTTTAATAGTTTTTTAATTCAGTATCTCGTATTCTTTCTGCTTTTTAAATAGTATCTAATATACATTTTTTTTCTAATACTTATCTAATATAAACAAAATGAATTAACAAATACCATTATAAATAGTGTTTCAAGAGGCTCTGTTTAATCTTAAGATTTTGTGTTACTGTATTGGAAGTAGTTTTACGCCTTATACTCTACCCCACTTTTAGTAACCTCCCCCTTTTCCCATTATCTGAATCCAGAAATATTATAGTTTTAACAGTGATGGAGACAAGCCATGTCAGCCGTGTTCTATAAGGTGTGAGGGGGTGCATGGTATTATTCCGACGCTGCAATGTCGTCTATGCCTTTGTCTATACCACCACGAATGTGTGGGACTAGTGCCCCACCTGACATTACCATACGTCTGCAAGGTACGAGAAGAAATGTTATAAAATATTATTTACCTTGATGAAGTTAACGATAAACGAGGAATGTTTATTAGGAGTGACGTACGGGTTTTGTGCATGTTTAACTGTCGTCAAAAGGCTAGGCTGTTCGACTGTCCATCAGTATTTCTGTCTTTTTGTTCTATGTAATGCAATTTTGTTTTTTATAGAGGGTGTTTTTAAAAAGGATGCCGTATAGTCAGAGATTGATAATTTTTTCTTATGGACTACGTACGGGTCTATTGTTTTGTTTTCTAGGCATAGGACGTGTAAAATGATTTTTTTGAATCAAATTTTAACTGTCCAGCATCCTCAATAACTTATTTGCACCACATTTTAATGCAATACACTGTTTTTCGACAAAGATAGGACCAGAATTTTACAACAAAGAAACAATAGGCCCATACTTAATCCGTAAGGAATCATCTTAATTTTTGATATTCTGTCAGCTCCTGAATTCAAGGCAGCTTTCTTAAAAACACTATACATCGTATATATTTCTTTTCGAAATTCTCAAACTGACAGTATTCCCAGTATATTCCAAACAAAATCAGTACACTTGTCAATTCAACTTGACAGCGTGACAAACCTAGGGAAAAATGTAGTTTTATGGATTCACGGGGCATTTTGTTTTAGTAAATTTTATTAACGGGAGTTTGATATTACTACAGAATTGCAAAATTATTAAAAAAAAATTGTTTTAAAATTAGACGTTCATGTTTCGGCATATTGTTCTCGGGGAAAGGATTATATCACAATTTTATTAAATGTCTCTTCAAATTAAACTATTTATTGAAATTCATTGCTAATAAACGTTCCTTTCTGAGAATATTTTTTATGGGTGCCTAATTTAAGATAAGTAACATTTCCGATGACAGAGAGTAATTGTATTTATTCTTCTGCAGAACTGTCACCTAGAACAAGGCCAGAAACCCAATCAGTCTACGACAATTGTAGCTCCACCACCTCTAACACCTATTAGCACTTTGAAATCGTCTGGGGCACAATCCAATGTTTTACCTAAACTTCAACGAATTCCTCGTCCTATCGATCCACCCTATCCACAAGAATCATTACTAAGCAACGATCAGTTGCCGGAATTGCCTCGTTTGACTCCTAAACCGCAGCTGTTACAATCTGCTCCAGTTACTACTGAATCATCGTTAAATGTTCAGTCTTCCACGGAAAACAAATCTCTCGTTGGCTCAGTCACTACTTGGTTACCGCACAATTCCAAAATTGTAGATAATATTCAGAGAACCAGCGAGGAACCCACCGAGGTTCCTAGGCCGCAATATGTGGAATTCTTAGGTGGGAGAAAGTTTCTCGTTATACCCAAACATAATTTTATGTCAGTATCTCCTTCAGTGGCTGCTACAGCCATAAGTAGGCCAAATAGTAATAATGTTTCGGAAGCTGCGGAAACAACAACAGTTCCCACCGATTCGGCTAGTTTAGGACCCGAGACTGACGTCAATGTTAAACCCGAACCCGAATCCCCCTCTAAACCAGAAAATACCCAAACCCCTGAAGCTATGGAGGTCGATAACACACCCAGTGAGCCTGCCACTACAATGGAAGTGGAGCAAAAGTCTGGTGAAGATGGGAAAGTTGTGGATGAGAGTCCAGAGTGAGTGTTCCATTTTTCTTTTACTATTTTCTAATATTACTTCATATTTACAGGCTTTACCATCTCCCATTTAAAATCCCTCTGAGCGTAAACTATTCCAATACACTGACATAGATAATACGTTTCACTGAACCATAATTTAATAGTATAGGTCTTAAATATTAGGTACTTAAGTCAACTTGTTCCATTTTTTACAGGTAAACTGTCGAAACAAATATTTATTCTTGCGCTAGTGACTGTTTTCTCAACATTATAAAAAAACTTGCCATAGTAAAGACCATTAGAAATTGCTGGTAGCAAATCAAAATGACAATTATTTTCTACACTTTCTGTAAAGCATTAGCAGCAAAATGATTGTAGGTATTCTTAGTAAAAAATTTTAGAAAATCTGACTTAGTAAATCAGTTTCATAAGCCAGTGATATAAATTATGATTTTCAATATATTATAATATGCCAAAGTGCCAAAAAAAGAAAAAGAATTATTTCGATAAAAACATTTTTAAAAGTTTAAAGAAGTGTAGAATTGTCTTAGCAGCTGTAATTTTTTTCGTTAATATTTATTGACAATTATATTTAAATATTATCTATTTATGTTTAAATATATCCAATATTCAATGTATATTTGTTACTAATCGAAAAAGTAAAAATTGCTTTATTGATTAATTTTCACGAGGAACTCAATTTTTTAATCAGGAAAATAATAAGCACCTTCATTGATTTTCTGATTAAAAAAATTAAGTTCCTCATGAAAAATTAGTAAATAACGCGATTTTTGCTTTTTCGATATCGTCGAAGACAACGAAGTTACAGTATAATTTTCGTGGGATGATATTTTATTCTACTATGGATGCGTTTTTCTGCTTGGTAACTGTACAGTGTCGGTCCTTTGAAAGTAGAAAACTCTTATAAGCAAATTGTCTATAATTGGCCTTTGTGAAGCTGACTTGAAAATGTGAGGTTCAAATCGGCTGTCATTATGTCAAATTTAATGTGTGTCTATCATACTAGTTCTAGTGAGCAAAACAAGTCCAAATTAGGTAGGAAATTATTTATTTTTCCAATACTGAAATATATTATACATTCCAACGGCCATTCATTCGCCGTCAACGAGATCTAAAAATTAAACACTTTTCGTTGTCAGAAAAACGCGATTCGTAAAGCTAGTATTTTGTCAAAGAACCATTTTTGTCTATAACACTGCAATCTACATGGCATTGACAAAATTAATGTTCTTGTAATAATTCTTAGTGATATTATCCCATGCGTTTTCAATTGCCTCCCAAAGTTCTTCGATGTTAGCTGGACAGAAGTTTCTGTCGTAAATTTTTTTCATCATATATCCCCAGGCGTTCTCGATAGGAGTGAGGACAGGGGACTTTGAGAGCCAAGGTAAAACATCGATGTTGTTATCAATGAACCATTCTGATGCAACTCTTGAGATGTGAATTGCACAATTATCCTGCTGGAAAGTAAAATTCTGTGGATACAGCATGGTCACGGATGGTAACATAACTTTTACCATTATCAGTCCAGTGAGGCGCTCTTCTATCCTCCAACAAACACCAGGACCTTGGCAACTTATCCAAGCCCAAATGTTAATGGAGAATCTTCCGCTGTGCTGTATGGGTTTCACATAAGACTCAATTAAATTATTCTGAAGTAAAGTTATAGTTCTCACTTTCTCTGGTTCCGTTGAACGCGGCGTCTTGAATTACCAAGCAAATTAATAATGACACTGACATATAACTTGTCATAATAAGAAAAGTAGACCACATCACATTAGAAAAATAAATTGTCCACTTTCAAAGGGCCGGTGCAGTGTACTTAACAAATGCGATATATAGTGATTTAAATGTATTTGTTCTTTAGTCCTATCTATTACGATACAATAAATTTTTTTTCTTTCTTTTCCAGGGCAACCGAATCACCCATAAAGGCAAAGAAACGTACAAGCAAACTAGGCAGCATAACAAATGCCGAAGAAAAGGACGAGTCCAAGTTCATGGATAATTACTTACAGAACCTATCGTACGGATACAATACTCTGCTATATGTATTCCAGTACCTAAAGGTGCAGGATTTGTTAAGAGCCGGGTGTGTTTGTACAATGTGGCGGGATATAGCAAGTCATCCTATGTTATGGAGGACAGTTCGTATGAAAAATTCCCAAGTGCACAGCTTCGAAGGGCTTGCGAACACGCTGAAGAAACACGGTACCTATCACTTAGACTTACGTAAAATGCTCCTCCCGACGGGGGGCGACGAAATATGGCCGCAATTCTCGAAAGCCATAGAAAAAGTTGACACGTTGAGGAGAATAGAGTTGTGCAGGTGTCCCGCTTCAGTTGTTGAAAAATTGGCTGTGTCCAATCCTCAGTTGGAGGTTATCAATGCCGTGACGATTAAGTGTGAAAGCATGGACTTGGAGCCATTGAATGCTCTGACAAACATAAAAGAGTTGCGTCTGAAATCCACGGGGGGGCTGACGCTCACTTCCAACATCGATTCTTTAAAGGACATGAAGTTTATCAAGCACCTTTCACTAACTTCCATCAGGGATTTGAATACAATGAACTTGAGCGTCATCGCTGGCCTCACCAATTTGGAGTCGCTGGATTTGGGTGAATGCACAGATTTTCCAAGAAACTTTGGGAGCGATATACTCGTCAAACTCGAGAAGCTGGAAAAACTCAGGTTGGAAAAGGGACAGGGGAATTGCCACACATTCGAGATACTGGATGCAGTGAAAGACATGAATCATCTGGAGCAGCTGGAATTGGTTAACTTTGACATAAAGGCAGGGTTCGATAAGGCTCTGGGGGCCTGCCAGAATATTAAGAAGTTGCTCATCATACCGACGTATATCTCTCAAAGCGCTACTACTAATCACATGGTCTTGGGCGGAGTACTGCGACTGCAGAAGACATTATCACATTTCGTGTGGGGCGTAACATTGGAGTTGCTGAGGGTGACGGAACTTTTCGTGGACCAGTGCGAGGAACCCGATAAGAAAGACAAGAAAGAAAAAAAGCCCGTGGGGAACGGAGACAGCATTCCCGTTTTGAAGCCGGTACCGTTATTGAACGATAGAGAAAACGAAATCGCCCCGGCGCACGATCCCCCCCAGGTGGAGATACTGCCGCTACCAAATTTACAGAAGTTATTGTTACAGAGTTTGCCCACCACGAGAGTGAAGATATTAAAAATCCCCTTTCACGCCACCTGGCGGCAGAGCATAACAGATTCGGTGAATTAGCCATAGCAGTGTTTTGTCTACAAATTTGTTCTAGGTTAGATTCTGTACTAATAATGTAAGAATTAGCTTAGAGTACGAGTATTTCCTTTTAATTATTTTGATAGTTTAGATTTGTACATTTTACGTTGTATGAGAGGTGATTACCTTTGGTTATTTCATTTGGAAGGTAATGTAAATAATACATATTGTCCATATAGTTTGGTCGTGCTTTTTTTTATTACTTCCGTTATTATAGATGGACTATTCATAACTGAAAATTTTTATTTTCGGTCTCGACAAAGTAAATTATTGTAAACTTTTCAATAAATATTTTTTAAAGTTTCCAATTTTTGCTTTGCTTTTATTTCTGCACCAGTTTATACCTACCTAGAAACTTCAGGGGTAACACCACTGTAAAATGCTAAAATGAAGTCTTATTGCAATTTTTTTTTTTTAGCAAAAGGAAAAGATAGAGGATAATAATCAAGAATATTATTATTAATCATATCTTTGAGTGTAAAAAAATATATACAGTGTGTCCCGTTTTTCAGGTCAATGCTTCTGGAAATGTGAGGAGGCTGTGGACTTTCCACAAGCCAATTTTTTTACAAATAAATAAAATTAAAAAAATGCCTGGTCTACTACAATTTTTTAAAAGGGGCGTTTTCCAGAAAGTGGTATCTGGCATTTTTTTTATCAAAAAGATGTTACCGGGCTATTCAACACCCATTAAAGTACCCATATACCAAATTTGAACAACAGTTGTCTATTGAGTGTTTTTTTATGTGGTGCAAAACTGAAAAATTAGACAGCCAAAAATTATAATAAGCAGGTCAAAGATTGCCATGAAAGTGAAAACAAGTACCAATCGGACAAAGAAAAATACCGACACCACGCACCCAGGATATAGGATTTTGGTTCCTTCTCGAATTGGTTGCAACCAATTTTTTTCGATAGTATTTGACCTGATAAGTTCTCACGGACACAACGCCCAAAAAAGCCTCCTAGAAGGTCTGGCAGTCGCCGAGAGTTTGGATATACGAAAGATATGTTATTTCGCACAAGCTGTATCACCATACTTGATTATGGTAAACAAGGGTATTTAGGGGCGCTGATTACAAATCCAAGGTCAGCTAACCTCCATCATGTCATATTCAAGGTCAAATTGTGAAAAAACCATTCGAAAAATGTGAAACAGTAGGTACAGGGTGATTCACCATATTTTGACCCCCCCTTTAACTTTTTTCTTTTAAGAGTTATAAAAAAAAAACTAGTATTTGATGAATTTTAAGGGTAGTCTTTCACATAAAATTTGTATCTAGGACGTTTTGTTAAAAAGATAAGGGTGTCAAACTAATTTAAAAACTAGTAAGTAAAATAATTGGAAATTGGGCACAAGTATTTATATAAACATAGTTCAAAACCTGCGGCCTTTTTCTAAAATTTATATGCTCCAGTGGTGGAGATACAGTTATCCATGGCATTTTTTTCGAAATAAAAAAGTAGGCCACTGCTTTACAGCAACAATCATATTTTCAGATTCGTCTCTCTGTTTCTATAAATTAACTACTCTTTTATGTTACTCAAAAAAGCCTGATTTTCGAGCAAAACTTAAAAAACGAACTGAAAACACTTACTTAATAATTTTATTTGAGTAAATGCTCAAAAATGTCTCCATTTCCACGAACACAGGCGCAACATATTTTTAGTAATGAAAACGTAATTTGTTCTTTCTTCTAACTGCTCAAGTATATTAATTTGTTCACTGTATATCCTGCCGTTTAACATCACCCCACAAAAAAGTATCCAGTGGGTTGAGATCCGGTGTTTTCAGTTAGTTTTTTTCTCAATAATCAGGCTTTTTTCGAAAAACAAGAGGGTAATAATTTATAGAAAATTGAGAGACGAATCCGAAAATATTATGATCGTTACCGTAAAGCAGTGGCGTTATTTTATTTAGAAAAATATGTCCCCGATACCCTCTATCTTAATTACTTTCCGTCGACTGTGAGAAAGAATTTTATTGTTTTAGAAAAACCATTCTTTGACTATAATTTTGGCGGCATTCCATAGCGGGCCTATGGCGCCATCACAATCAAATCTGCCTCCTACTTCTGGTAAAAAGTACAATTTTTGATAAAAAAGAGGCAATCATTTGTCAATAAATAATGTTAAATCATCTTATCAAAAACCCCTATATGTACTTCTCTGGAATAGAATGAAAATTGTTGGAATTACGTTGTGTGCCATTTGAAAAAATCGTATTTGGACAAGAAACTTTTAAGGTTTTGAGACATGTGCTATACTAATGTACTTTCTTTTCAAAATGCTTGTAATTGAACACAAAACGACATTTGTTAATAGTATTTATAAATTATAGAAGTTAGAAATCAAATGGTAAGACACTAGTTGTTTTGGAGCAATCCTACACACTTGGGAAGAGTTTGGAATTTCAAAGAAAAAAAAATTGTAGACAAAACTTCCTTTATTCTAGAAGGTTCAAAGAATCTTTTAAATTAATAAAAAAAATAGACTAAAAATTATACAGTGGTCTCACCTAGTATTGGCATTGACTTTATAAGCTTCATCCAATTAAATGGGCCTTTAAGTCGCAATCTTGGTCACCTTGCGTGAATTTTTGGTGCAAGTTAGTTTGAGGTACAGGAACCTTCATAAATGTTTATAAGCGATGTGTCCGTAGAGCTCAGGCAACCAATAATGCAGGCATTTGTGAGGAAAAATTCCTATATCCTGGCGTCACCAATATTAATAATTCGTTTGCAATGAACAATGACAAACTGATGCGTCTACGCTCGAGATAATACGATCGCTGATTGGTTGAATAGAATCTTGTGAAAAATTATACCAATCACAGCCAGTGAAACAAAATGTTGTTTGAATATAATCTTGACCTTATTGTTTTAATAATAGGGAAAGAAAATTACTGTTCCAAACAAAATTATTGGTCACGTGGCTTGTAATCATTTATGAAGGGTTTCAACCCCCGGCCAGGGATGGAAAAAAAGTAAAGTGATTTTTCAAGATCTTTTCTTTGAAAATATATATTTTATTGTATATTGACTTTCCTTTGGGGGAGAGCCTTTTTACACGTCAATTACATGGAAATTGGTGAAGTATCCCAGAGACAATTAGGACCAATACATTTATAAGTACAAGGGCAAGGGTAGAGAATATTGCAAAACTTTATCAGATGATTCTGCATCGGTAAAGTGGATGCTGTTTTCCTCATCAGAATGATTTTGCCAAACAAACATTTCTTCAGTAGAAAGAGTATTGCTCCATGCCTAAAATAAAAATGAAGTCAAAATATAATGAATCACCTTGTACATATATAAATGAAAATCGTTACCATTTCACTATGCCGGATCCATCCCATTTCCAGTTCATTGTGATGTTTTTCAGCTACTTTATGTGATTTTTTGAGATATTTCATAGCCCCTTTATAGTCGTTGTATTTCGCCATAATATAATAAGCTTGCAAGTGCAATAACCTAAAAAATACAAGTAACTGTGTGACGTTAATTCATTTTGGTAACTTTTTAAATGATCTATCAAAAAGTACCCCAGTGGAGGTAAATCCGGTTACCATGCTAGATATTTACGGCCCACAATCGACTGTGTCAAGCTTTGGCTTTCAGTAAAGTTGGTAGTCAATGGGTTATATTCTTTCCCTTTAGATAAAGCCTGCTTATCCAAAATATAACTCCAGTTTTAGATGTTAGTGGTAATGAAATAAGTAATTCTTAAAGATGATTTTTTTACGGGATCATTTAAAAAGTAAAATTTATGTAAAGACCCCCTAAAAATTCAACTTAATATATAAAAGAATATTAAACAGGCCGATCCTGTGTACTATACCACGTTACGTACAGGGTGTTACAAAAAATGTTGACGCAACCGTTAACCATATATTTTTTGAACGAGGATAGTACATCGTCTGCTAATTTTCATTCAGGCACTTTTTCAAGATATTAGGATGCCAACATTAAAATATAAAATATTTTTATTAATAGCTCCATTGTTTTTTTAAAAATGCAGCTAAAATTAAATTGTAACAAATGTTAAAATGTTCCTCTTCTTCTCAGATCATAATTGTACACAAAGAATCTGTGTTTAACGACTTGTTCTATTTTATTTGTAACACCCTGTATATTAGCTTTTTATCAAGAATGTAATTTCAACGGCAGATTCAAATTAATTTGCGTTATCATCCTCAGTTAGTTTAAATCAACATCAACAGAAGCGGTTTCAAAATTAATGAAAATTGTATTGCCAATGTAAATGTCTATCCCTTCTTTTACCTGGGTTGTAGTACAGGGGCAATAACTGCGGCCTTTTGCATTTTTTGTAATAATGAACAAAAGAATTTATCAGCCTTCTCGGAAGCTCGGATGTTCTTCGTATCCATCTTGTTAACCATATAGATAATTAGGCCCTCCAGAAGGTGCAATGCAGTGATTAGGTTGTTGATATTTTCACCCTTGCCTTTAATGGTGAACTTAAAAATTAAATCTTCCCACATATAAGCCCATTCCCAATTCTCATTTCTTACTTCCCTGGGGGATATTTGTTTCAAATTAAAAACGATTAATTTTAATTTTTCGCATTATAATATAAAAGTAGATACTGTGCTGTATAAACTTTTGTGTCAGGAGACATACCAAATTGTTTACAAATTCAGTGAATTTCTAATCTTATTTAGCTAGTTATACAGATTGCTGTACGACAATTTTAAGGCATAAATAAAATAAGTAAAAATAATAATAAACGAAAATTCAACAGCTGCCAACAAATCAAAAATTTTTTTATTTACCAGAGCCACTTGCAAATTGTTAGTCTCATTTTGCCTGAACAATCTCTGACATCGTGTTGTTCTAGAGATTCGTTTTGAATAAATTGCTTGCATTTTTCCATGGGTTGAGCTATGTATCCGGTCTCCAAATGTATTACCAAGCAAAGGGCAAAATACCACATTTTTTCTAAGAAATATAATTAACATCACATGATGCAGAGTCAGTAACTAACCTCAATGAAAGAAAATATACAGGACGAAACAGTAATGTACTACTATTTCTTCTGCATACTTTGTTTATATATATATATAAAATTTTTACAATGTTATGAATGAATCGTAAAAATTTGAATATAGCTGTTGAAAAAAAATTGGACGCTCATGCAGTTTTTACTTACATATTTGAGGTGTTTTTCGAAATTCATTATTTTTACCTGAATTATCAAGGGCCTGATCGAGTATGTACGACATTTCGTTGAGCATGTTTCCAAATTCTGCAATCTGCTTCTTTAATAGTGTTTGGTAAGCTATCATGTTGAAGCATTGGAAAAGCAATTGAGTGTTTTTAGCTGCGATTGAGATTCTCCATATGGGAAAACTCATCAACATGGATTTCTCCATGTCTCCTCTGCAGAATCTTCACTTACAATGCATGAAACAATTAGATTTTGTTTTAATTTTTTAAATGAGTGCAAAACGTGTTTATTCTATCATACAGTTTCAGAAATTCTTCTGAAGAAGAGAGGGATATGTCTTTCGAAATGTCAAGAATTCTAAACCAACAACATGGCAACCAGACAGGAAATTGGTCAACCAACAAACTAATTAAACATCAGTTTACTATTGTATTGCCTTTGAAGAAGGAAAGTATCAACTTGCCTTTAATACGAGAAAAAAATTCCCTCCTTAGAGAGGGAAAGAAGCATTTTCTGCCCCTGAATAAAGCAGGACAATACCATTTTCTATTGAGGTAGCAAAAACAAGATCCAATAGAGGAAAAAATGAAGTTTTATACAACTTTTGCATGAGTAGGTAACCATTTTCAAGCTTAATGTTAATAATAATTAATCTCAAATTAATCGCAAATGTTTACTAAATAATGTCTGGTTGCCATGTTGTCTTGACTTTTCGACGCTTTCTTCTTCAGAAGAAATAGAAGATATATTGCTATATGTCTCTCGAAATGATCAGAATCTGTTCAACATTGACAATGTCAACTGCTTTGAAGCCTGTAAGTACTATTGAGTTAGGAATCATACCTACTGTAGCCGATTTCCAGATATAACTCAGAAACCGCTTTAAGCTCCTCTAACTCGACTATAGTTCGCTTCCTATGGCATGTCCTTAGTGCGAATACCTCCAGAGCAACCGAGAAATTATGTTGCTTTGTTATGGTAACGAGGCGAATCATAGATGCATATGCCAAACATATTACTTCAAAATCAGACTCAGTTTGTATGGCTTTGTTTAAGCTCCAAATGGCAGCCAGTTCGGCTTCATCCCATTTGTCTTTACCCTGCAAAAGAAAAGCGGCAATAGGTTCAAAATGCAGTGTATGCAATGGTCGTTTCAATATGAACTTTTTCGAGTCATATAAGTTTTGCAGACACCCTGTACAGTAATTCATACAACAAAAAATCTATATCTTGGGCAAATCTTGAAGTAAACATAATTTATTCTTACTAAGAAATAAGTGCAGAGCATGTGTAGGCATTCGGAAACGTTGTTGCAATATTCTGCTAGATCTTCGTCGAATCTTCTTCTAGCAACAACATTTGAAAATATGTAGAGTTTGATCTTCTGTCTCAATTTGAGACGGCTTTTTAATATGTATTTTCCTAGGTGTGTCTTGGGAAAACTTATTCCTAAAGAAACAGCGGTCGTTAAAAAATTAATTAATTCATGATGTAAGAAGTTAGACTGCCATTACTTCAGCATGAGATAGAGTAATAATAAATGAACAAAAAAGTTGTATATTACAGGGGCGTAAGATTAACAGTTTTCAAAATACAGCGAGTGTTAATATTGGGGAGTTTCATCACAACGTGACAACAGCGCTTAACCTAATGTTACAAAGCTTATGCACACCACGTGTGCACGCGGCAGACTTGTCCTACGGAATAACAAAAATGTAAACCATTATTGTGAATAATCGGTCGATAGCCGCACGGTTTAAGGCGTCAGTACTTAAATCGTGTGCAAATTTCTGCCCGGGTTCGATTTTGTAGTATGAAGATGGTGTTGTACTTAAATTTTAGCTCGAATTTTAGTAATTACGAATCTCTTAAAACAGGAACGTTTATTCAAATTATGAATTTGAAAAATATGCAATTAAAGTGCCCAAACATTCACGTCGTCCAAATAATCATACGTATTAAAAATAATTTAGGTACCGACTTACCAAAAAGCAAAATTCAGTAATTTTTTAAATGCACAAGTACAAAACAAACTACAACATATTTTGCCAAAATGGCCACCGCCATTTTCGATGCACGCACCTTCAAATCCAATTTTCGGGCACTCGATGCAAATACCCGGATTTATCGTTATTTGATGGGCAGCGGCAAAAATTCGTCTCGCAAGTCTTCGACTGTCGAATTCTAGATACCACCTGAATTGCGTATTGTTGGACACCTTAGTACCTCGTGTTAACCGCCGCGCCGTTGTCACACTGCTCGATACGAATTTTATCGCATTTTAAATTTATTACAACCATAATTATTCTTTAGAGTTAAGCATAAAGAAGTTCAAAAAAGTGATAAACATTGTATTTTATGGTATTGTATGCACACAGTTATGTCAATACTCCTTAATTAATCGAACTTTTGTACATCAAGTTGGAGATTTTGATATTTTTTTTCTCGGAAATGGTTGAGTTTAGGATCTACGTCATATAAGAGTTTTTTTGTTTATTTTAATGTATTCTATCGTCTGTTAAAATTAAGGCAGTCAAACTTCTAACACCCTGTATATCATCTAGTTGCATGAACATGTAACAAAATAATATTTGACCCAGAGCACCCTTGTCAAATTTTAGTACATAATTTTTTACATATACGGGGTGTCTTAATGCATCTTCCGAACCAAGTGCCATATAGTGGTGGTGTCAAATAAAACAATATTATTTTTTTTGAGAGACGATTTTTCATAAATCATATTAGAGGCTTCCTTTTAAGAAAAATCCGATAGCGGAGTTCAATTTGGCATTCTTTAAAATCTCCGTATCTCAAGTATACAAAATTTTGTAAAAATAATAATAAAACCTGAGGTAAGAAAGTTTCAAAGGTTGGTGAATTAAGCAATGTTTTCGGAAATTCTTCTTCTTGGTTCTGTAGATACATAAGGACAATCTGTATATACAGAGGTGTAAAATCAAAGTCACGTGCGAAGGGGATATATATAAAAAAATACTTTTTTTCGAAAACTTTAAACTTTTCCTTCTTGTTTGCTTTAAAAACTGTTTACCTATTTTTTAACATCCTTTAACAACAAAAAATAATCAATGAAGTCATATAACACACTAAAGTTTGATTTTGGTGCTCCAGATTAAATCTGAACAATTGTATTGTACTTCAGTTTTGAAGTGACAACATTGAAGTTTATGAAGTACCATTTCAAACTAATTTTTTTTCTTTCAGATTTAAGTGAGTTATACCATAACAATGTAACGCTTCCATGAGATAATCGTATGCTTCATCGTCTTCTAAACTCATTCTAGCCCGACCCATGAGGGAGAAAAGCTTTCCTCTTTTGAGAGAAACCATCCATTCTAGTTCAATTTGTTCTTTCATTGGTCCCTAGAATACAAAAAATTGTTAACTCCTTTCTTTGTTTGATGTGCAATTCGATCAAACATTGTTGTCAATAAATATGTATGTAGTTAATTTATTTTTTAAATTATGTAGGATATTCTGAAACGAAACTACGTGACTGAAAGTTAGCTTCTTGGGGTTAAAATAAAACGATTTAGACCATGGTATAACTGTGTTCCTTTGAAATAAAGCCAAGGATCTTCAGAAAATGTGTTTATTAATTGGGAATAAAATTGTGATAATTTTAGACCATGTAAAATGTTAGTGATTTTCCAAATAATCGCGTCCAAAAAAAATTGTAGCAGGCCATGGATTACCAACTAAATCGACGTAGGTATAGTACGTACGATATTTGTCGAGATAGAAGTCTAAGAAAAGAATAGGCCAATAAAGTTCTGTTATCAGTACTACTGTAACAATTTACCGCGGCAGGGGTGTGCCTTGAAAATTTCCGACAGGGGCGTGATTTATTTGTTTTTACAATAATGATTTCTCTTTATGCAAGGTGACAGGTAGTTTGATATATATTTTTTAATTTAATAAATGAAAATTGCAGAAATTGTAGTCAAAACTAAAAACATACATATTTCTCAGTGTCAACTACAAAACTTATTTTATTCATGCTGTCACAGCGTAAATATCTACTATAAACCCAGTATATTGTTACTTACAAAAGTGTGTTATTAATACTATTTCTTACGTCTAACAGTTTCAAAGCTTCTTCTAGAAGTCTAATGGCTTGGGGTGCATTATTGTTTATTATACACACATATGAGTATTCTATGGTCGCTGCCATGATTTTTTCAACAAGACCTAAAATAATTCATTGCAGAGATAAATATGTAGCAACTAGTAATCGTTTGCAATAAAAATCAGATTTATAAGGGGTGATCTCACTTTTTATTTATCCACAACCGACATTATTATCATGTTAAAAAAAGTAAGTATCTGAACATTTCCCACACAGCACAATGACATTCGTAGGATGTACTGAGGATAACTTCTCAGGATGTATAGGATATCCTCGGATAGGTACACCATCACCTCAGGATGTACCAGGGATATCCAAATGGAACGTCCCGGGATTTGCTCGTAACGTCCTGAGGACATCCGCCTGACTATCTGCAGGAGATTATCAGGTTATCAGTGATCAAATGAGGACGTCCTAGGATTTACTGTGTATGTCCTCAAGACATCAGCCGGGCTATTATCAGGTTATCAGTGGATCAAATGAGGACAACGTAGGCTTTACTGTTGATGTCCTCAGGACATTAGCTGGGCTATATACAGCACATTTTTAGTACTTATTGGGCTAATAAAAAAAATTACAGGGTGGTATTAAATATTTCTATAGATCAAATACGTACCTAATTTCCAAAACATTTGCTTGCCATTTCCACTCCATCTA
>NW_019416568.1:3653821-3673212 GCF_000390285.2 Anoplophora glabripennis | reverse complement strand
ACTAAACATCTGATAAAAAAATGGGCTTAGTAGCTATTAGTATAACCTGTCAGTATCAGAAAATGTAAGCAGCCAATATCGACTAGAAAAACCTTTCAAGCGAGATATCTCAAAAACTGTGAATATTTGAATAGAACTATTCTACACAAAGTACCCTTTACTTTTGATGTAGAATCCGAAAAAAATAAAAAAAATGTGTGTTTCCATTTAAAAAACCTAAGTTGGTGTCTGGCCAGGAAAAGTGGAACACCCTGTATAGTTGAATATATTTTTAATTTGTACATTCCGAGAAATGGGGCAACACAGTAAAAAGAAAAATTCATATATTCCTCATTTTAACATAGATATTGGACTTTCCCGCACTAGTGGGACACGCTGTATATTAAAATATGATTTAAGTCTATATAAAACCTATATTTATATTTATTCAGTTTTTTAGCATAATGAGTGATTTTCATCCCCTAAAAATAAGAAGCTCATATCAAGCAGATATAACTTTTCATCTACATGGTGAAACAAGCTTAATTCCAAATCTTCATAAAAATCGGATCTATCCGAAAGTATTTGGGGGTTTTACCCTAATCATATAGGAAATAGGATATTTATAAAAGAAATAATTATTCCGCACTAAATATTTTGAAAGACTACCTGCTCCTTTACAATGTTCTATCAACTGCGAATACATGGTGCTTAGTATCTGGAGGCAAGTGCATTGAGAATAATCATAAGAAGAAAAGGACTTCACTAAATTGTAATTATTCTTCAGTTTTCGTACTGTTGAGAATCCTAAACCAGAATATTCATATATATCTGAAAATAGTAATAGTTTTAAATGTAGAGTTCAAAAATATATTTGTAATGATATAGCAATGACGTAAACTAATTTTAGAATCAGAAAACATCAGAGTAGTGGCAATATCTGGTGACTAAAGGCTTTGGAAGCTGATTATTAATTTTCTATTTTTCCTAAAAAAATATTTGTTTAAAACAGGTACTTACTTGTCACATTTGAATTGAGGCTTCCCGTTCCCGAGGTACTGCCGCTGGTGCTGAGATAGGTATCTCTGATCTTGGAGCCGTTTATGTGGGATTTAGTATTCGACAAATTCGATAGTCTTCCTATGGATAACTTTTCTGCCTGAATGTCTAACGTCTCTTGGCTAACCACGGAATATTTTTTCATCTTGGTTCTAGTAGTATACCTCAGTCCCTTTAATAAGAATCAAGTAGTCAGATTCACATGTTCTGACCTAAATGGTGAACTAAAGGGTAGAGACGGAAAGAAGATTAACAAAATGAGATAATACGGCAAGACATTATGAAGCTCTAATCTAAAGCTGCACTCAAAATGGTGTAAGCTAGAACTCTTGCACGAAGAACTACGATATCTACGATCAGCTGTCGGAGGAAATGGGTTCCTCTAAATTTTGGTACGTGTTTATCGATTTTGATTATGTTTGGGGTGTGAAATTTGCTTCCAATTGACATATTTTGGTGTTATAGAAAATGGCTTTTAAAACTATTAGAATTTGTATTTTTTTCATTCCTAAAATGACAAACGTTTTTCAGTTGGATACTGTTATTATTTGGAAGTTTGTTGTACAATTTTCATTAGGTACATGAGTGGATTGGGTACAAAAAAATGTAAATGCTTGAAAATCTTGCGTGCAATACTTAATATATTATAATTGACTTTATAAGCTAGCTATTATATTCCCAACCAAAAGGTGCAATGGTGCAATTGTATGAAAGTAAATTTACATCGTCAAGCCTTCCTGTGCCCAAGTATCTTGAGAAATATCCACTGCCACACGCACGACATCTCCGCGTTTCTCTTTCCATATACCTTATGGCTTTCCCATGGAACTCTCTCTTCTGATTGTCTGTTAAGAGATTGTAGGTTGTTTCTCGAAACTCAGAAGATCGGAACCGTATGTAGCCGCAAGAAGCGTATTTGGGCAAATCTATACAGGAATCTACAAAGAAAACAATTGTTTCTTATTTCTTGTTTAGCAAAAGAATAAATATGATTCAGTAATAGTGAAACGTCTTATTCCTACATTCATCTAATGGTCTATGAAAGTCACGAGGCATAAATTAATGAAATTGAAATGGGGAGGTTACAATAATTTTCCATAGAAAAGGTCCATCAGTAAATTTAGAATAAAACATCCCTAAATAAATCATAGTATATCGCGTAGTGGCACTACTATTATTGAGCTTAGTTCTGTAGATGCATTGAGATACCCTGTATAGGTATACAAAAAAGAATAATGACAATCAAATCACACCAAGCACTATAGTCTGTTTGGAAATGAAAGAGAGTAATAAAACCCCGAGATAAGAACCGGCCATGGGCGTGGTAATATTTCGTTTCAGGTAATTATCGGGTAACATTAATGCTAACAGGTAATGGGTGTACATTAGTATATTTTACTGGATACATCATAGGGCAGGAGCCAGTGTATTGTGACAAATCAATCCAGTCTTAGAGCTGAATATATGAAGACGTGCTAGTGCAGTAGAGTAAAATTCGTCTTGTGTTTAGTGACTATTGTGCCAGTGGATATAATATTGTTTGGGTGTTTGGGTAAAATGTCGAGCTTATCAGATTACGTACCTGCTAAACGCGTGAAAAGATGTGCGCTGTCTCAGAATGAGAAGATTATTATATTAAATGTATTTAATACATTGAAACACCAAAATCCTACCAACAGTGGTGACGACATCGTGGAAAAGTGTTCCAAAATGACAGGGATTGGAAAATCGACTATCATGGCAGACCGAGCGGACGCCTACGACTGCTTGGAGGAAAGCCGATGGTTATCCGGAAAAAACATTTCTTTTGAAACAAACATGGTGAAAAAGGAACTTTTGATACTTGTCAATCTTAATAAATATCAGAAAAAATATGTTATCGATGAAATGACAACAAATCGCCAAATAACGGTACTACGGTTACCACCTTATCACTGTGAACTTAACCCAATCAAATTAGTATGGGCGTAGGTAAAAGGAGATGTAGCGCGAAATAATACGACAGTTAAATTAAGTGACATGAAAATTTTGTTAAAAAATTCCTTGGATCGAGTAATTGCAGATAACTGGCAAAGATGTATACATCATGTACAAAAAGAAGAGGGGAAAATGTGGGAACTCGATAATTTAATTGACGTTACTGTGGAACCTATCGTTATCAATCTAGGAGACGAAGATAATTCAGCAGAATATTCAGAGGATGAATTTTAATATACCTACTTTTTTATTTTCTTTATTGTACATTTATACAACATTACATTTACTCACCATAATTTGAATTTTCAAAATACATATATTTTTGTGTGGAATAAAAGTCTATTCATTAAATTTAAATATTTTGGTAATAATATTGAATAATTTTATTTGAATTACTAAAAACCCTCTTAACCCGGTTATGATGCTTAAAGTAGCCTCATGTTTTGAAATGCTGTTTTTATATTGTTTACTTATAAGAGAAATGGACCGAGAAATTGAAGCGGCATAGACAAAGACGGATTGTCGGGGATTAAATTTTAGCTACCTGCTACAATTTAGTACAACCCGGTCACACAAAGTTTTTTTAAAAGTACACCTCATCTATACCGATAATACATAATATAAAAATATTGAATATAAGCACCAGTACTACATTTATTTACGATTTGCACACATAATAAGCTTTTATTACTCTATTTCATTTCTAAACAGACTATAATTGACAGGGTTGTTCCGGGTCAAATGTGACCCCTGCAGATGAGTTTGTCTAAATCGATTTACTTAGATCAAGTGAATCTCTAGCCTTTGTTTCATAATCCACCTGTATAACTTTCATAAGGTTGCCAGAATTATTTGCTGCAGATTTACTGACTTTTCCATAAATTTATTTTTTTTTTAATATATTTTGATGCCACTGACTGACCTTCTATTACCAATCCAGTGCAATCGCATTTCACAGTTAAATCTTCGTTGGGGTCGATTAACCTTTCCTTGAAATTAAGACCGCCCTCAACAAAATTTCCCTTTGCGCAGCTTAACACCTGAATTTCGAAGAGTTTCTGTACAGCTGCAGTTTGCATCAAATAAATGATTTTGAATATGAATTGAAAATGTAAAACTCGAACCTAGCGCCGTCAGTCGATTAACTGTAGATGACATGATGTATAGCAGCATATCCCTGGTAAACATATCACCAAGTACGGAACTGCACTTCAAAAGGAGTTGTTCGTAGGATGTGAGGGAATCGAAGGTCTGCAAAATGACGACATCCAAGTGTTGTTCGGGTAAAACGTCTTCCAGATTCAAATCTTCGTTCAGGTTGCAGGTTTTGATAACTACGTCTTTTGCGAAATCTTTAAACGTCTTTGAAATTGTTAAATCTGGGTAGCTTTCCTAAAATTGTGCGTTTGTACTTAATGTGGACTGAACATGTAAAGTACATACATATTTTCAAGAGAATGACTACCCGCATCGAATTGTCACCAGGTCATGAAACTAGCAGGGTATATATAGGTCTGCATTGAATTGTATTTATTTGATTTAAAAAACTAAGTATATTTTACAAAATCAGGTACCGATTGGTGAAATTCTATATCATTCTGACACATATACTTCAGTATTGCCGTTTTGGTATCTTTTGAAAAATCATTTTTATTAAGTTATCTACTGTAATGACACTAATCCATTGACAATTGAATTTTGCCTGATAGGCGGTAACTGAACCCAGGTCGACGCGGGCAGCCATTCTCTTTAACCTATAACTATACTTTAACGATGAATCGTCGCGATTTATCTACACATATTATTTAATTTCCTTCCGATCGATCAGTTTAAGTATCTTAGTAGTTGCTGTTCAAAATTGCTCATCCAAATTTGCAAAAATGATCCTTGTTCCTAGTCTGACTGAGATAAAATAAATTTTATTATTATCGTAACGGTTAAGAAATTGTCTAAGTAAATTGACTGAAAAAATGCGTGCCAAAAGGTCAAGTCAAAATGAGTAAAATTTGAAGTAAAATATTTATCATCAATTAAAAAAAAACATGTACCTTACTCAATGAATGTTGTTAATTCATTGAAATTTGTGTCCATTATCTTACCCTACAACTGTCCACGAATATCTTCCATCTTCTTGAGGCATCCTCGTCTCTTTTTCCAAATGCATTCTCTTCCATAATATTCACCCATAAATCGATTTCATCTTTCGATAACCTTCAATAGATTCCAAGACCATTCTATTATTTGAATATGCGGATTTCAAGAAAATGAAATGAAGTTTCAAGAAAACGGCTTAAAACAGATCCTTCAAATTTGTTTCAGTAAACGTTAAATCTATAAATGGTGTCTTGTGATTGTGTCTTAGGTGAAAAATATCGTCATGGAAAAAATTTAGTACCTATGTAAGTCTTTGTTAAAAAGAAATTATAAGATTATTTTTCTCAACATATTGTAGCTCTTCAATATAGGCTTAAAATATAAACATTTTACATATTATCGATAAGGGGATCATCAGATTTATTGGTTCACTCAGATACTATTTATGCTATCTAGTGTTTTACCTCATCAGCATGTATGGGGGAGGCATGATTATTCCTCTGTTATAAGCATTGATTCTTTTTATTTCTACAGTATGGATTGCACCAGACTGCACCAAGGTCATTAGAAAACTCTCAATCCAACCTGGATTGCCGTTGCTTTTGCGTTGCACCAGTCTGAAAGAATAAATAGAAAAAGTGAGCACACAGAGCTGATAAAAAATATATGGAAATAGAATGAATTTATTAAAAGTGCGTATCTTCTCCAGAGTTGGTCTTTTTCTTTCTCACAGAATAGCAAGTAATCAACTAATATTTTATAGTGCATTAAATGAATATTTTTAAATGCGTAAACAATCTAATATCAAAAATGATCCCAATCAGTTGAGGAGTTGATGAGTTCATCAAGGATTTCTGGAATAATGTCTTATCAAAACGATTTTCTTACTACCTATCAAGACATAGTTGAAGGTTGCTGCAAAACCCACTTCAAGAGTGATTTTGCAAATGACGGTTGTGTGTAAGATTTTTAATTTATTAATAAACAAATGTATAAATCTAATCCAAAATATGTAATTAAAAATTACAGACATCTATCTCTAATACAGCTAAGCCCTTTGAATCAATTATGTCATAGGTTGTGTTGAAATAACATTATGAATTCACTAAAGGTTGTTTAGCTTTGTTTACTGAAGCTCTTACAACAGGTCATAAGTTGATGTAGTCTTTACAGGTTTCACAAAAGTTTTTATCAAGTGGAGCATAATATTTTAATAAACAAATAGTGGCATTTTGGATTAAATGAGCAGAATAAAAATATCAAAGTATTAACTTTTATGTAATCTATTTATGGACAATTTTGTTTAAAATAATGGAATAAATCTGGTGATATTACTTCTCTAATTCAGGTGGAACGCCTTCTATGCCAAGCATTTGACAAATCAGTCCACCGTGATACCAAACGTCTATCGGTTTTAGATCGACGATTTTTATATGTTCATTCTTCAGAACCTGCAAAGTGTAAGAAGTCAATTCCTTTTGAGTGCTCATAGTGGCCAGTATGAACGTCAGACGTAAATCGATCAGAATTTGAATCAGCATCCAGGATTCATCATCTGTGTAGTCAGCGTCGTCAATAGCCATTATCCAAAACGCCGAGAAACACTAAAAACACGCAAAGAAAATAAAAAAAAGTTTTACTTATTTCAAATAGTAAAAAATAAGGGTATTAACAATATCTAGCAAGTAAGAGACCGAGAATGCCAACATTTAAACAAATGCCGCATCATGTGGATGATGCATATCGATACATACGTTTCCTTACTTGCCAAATAGTCGCCAAGGCTATACAAAAGTCACACCAACATAATGTATGTGGCATCTGCTCCAGTGACCACATTAGTAGGATGAAATATGTACTTTACATTACACGTAAATGTAATGATCAACTTTAGTGAACCAGAGTCAAATTAATCTTAAAAGTGCGCTCTTTAGATTCGGAGGCAGCTTCCAACGTTCTTGTACATATTTATAGTACTCGTACTTACCGTGGTGCATAGTAAAGCAAACATTTGGGATAACAATTCCAGTATTTTTTCGTCGGTCTCTAGATTCATAGTTACTTTGAAACGCACATCGAATACTCTGTTGAAGATAAACAAATACTCATCGACGTTTTTGTCTTGGAGACGAGCTGCTATTTTTCGTTCTCTGCTAGACCTGGAGGTTTTTCCAGGCATGCCAATGAACTGATGAAACATAAGTTGGATCGTTCTGAAGGAAATCTAAAATAATATAATGTATTAGTTCTGGAGTTTGTTTTTTTTCTTCTAATTATTTTGGGCTAATCAGGAGTTCAGAGTTACTTGGTTTCGAGATGTAGAGTATTGAAAATATGAAGGTAATGTCAGGAATGAAGATTTTAATTAAGATTTACTTTATAATAATTAAGAATTTTGAAAACAAAAAACTCAGTTACGTTCAAAATTATTTGCTTCATTATAATTTAATGTTTCAATATTTGGAAAGCTGCATTTTTAAATCATCAAGTTACTAACATCTCGATCATCAGGAGTCAACGTGAACGTGTTAATGGGAATGCTGGGATCTGAAGTGAACAATATTTCCTCGAGTAGTCTCGTTTTTCCCTGCCTAAAGTTACCTCGGACTATTAACACGTTGAACAATTGGTCTACGGTATCCGTTCGAAACAAGTCCATGGCCCTTTTTAAGAGATTGTTGTACAGATCTAGTTGCTGCTCTCTTCCTAACAAAGGAAAGGGACTAATGGAAAATCCTAAGTCGTGAGTCCTAGATAACAACAATATAATTATAAAAGGACTAGAATATTTAAAATGTTACAGCAAATGTTTTTCATATTCAAGAATATTCTTCTTTTTGGAATAATATCAGAAAAGATAAACTGATACTGCATCCTTGTGACATTTTTGTGAGCTTCCATGATCCTTAGAGATCTTCATTCAACTTTAGCCTTCTAATGAGTAGAGTAGATCCTTGCTAGCATTCACACACATATGGGCTACGGTATTCACGTCCACTTGGTTGAATCTAAACAAGCTAAATTCTACCAGAGTAACATTACCCAGGTGCTTCCTAAGTCTGTAATGTCCATTTAACAGTTCTACTATTGTTGTGCAACTGCTATTTATTTTGAATAATTAAATTTTAGATCTTGAAGCGTTTTCTGTTATTATTGGCATTATGTCTTTGGACTCTTAATAAATTAATTGTTGCCAAGGTTAAACAAACAATGCCTTTCTGCATTTAGGCACAACGAAAGACATAGCTTTTTGAAATAAATGGAAAAGTGCAAAATTCTGAGTAATGATTTGAAAGATTGGATGATTGTGTGGAAAAATAACACCATTTCTGGTATAAATTGAATTATGTGTGAAAATACAAAATTTACTGTTAGTTCTTTAAATAGTCATATACTAAAGGGAATATCTTAGAAATGTATTAAATTTTTCTTTACCTTTCAACTTCCTTAAATTCATATATTGGTCCTGGGTTCACAATGCCCTTCAGTGGTTTGTATTCTTGCAAAATGAAATTGCGAGATTCTAATTTACTGTAAAGAAAAGTTTCTTTGTCACACGTGACTCTATTCGGATAAGCCATCATAAGTCTGGCAGCTTTATTTACTACTAAACCAATAACGGTATATTCTCTTCTTAAAGTATGGCCAAAAGCCCCACAGTAACACCGCCCTGAAAAGGAGACTCGGTGATTTAGAGAATAGTGTAATTCTGGTTCCAGTAGGATGTTGAGTTAAAAAATGGGTAGTTTCTACTTATAGACTTATTTTATTTGTGGTTACCCATGTGATAATTTTAATTGACTTAACCTGTTGTAACGGCAACCGCAACTTCATTGATTTCACGAATGTTTTTTATTTTCTCAAAGCATTCTGAGGCACATCTCAAGGCTATCTGGCTCTCCAGCTCATGTTTGAATCCTCGCAGTCCGAAAATTATCAGCAACATTAGGTCCTTGTCAAAATTGCTGATTTTGTTGACACAACCATATCGGTCCTTTACTATGCTAATAAGAATATGTTGGTATGTTAATGCATGACTTTTGTTTTAGCAGTCTCTGACTGTTCGAAGCCGTTAGGACTATTCAGCTACTTAAGTTGCTATTGTATTTCCAGTGAAAATAAAGTTAAGAGCCTACTGGTTAAATATATCTGATAGTTTCAAATTAATTACTGACGATGAAACTGTTGCGTCTTTTATGAATTCAAAAGTATTTCTTACTCGTAAACAGTGACGTAAACATTATCTGCGACGTCAATGCCCTCCACAGGTCCTACTAGCACGGACACTTTGCAATTTACAAACAAAATGGCCACCTGTCGAATTTCCGTCAAATACTCCAGCGGTTCCGAGGCATCGATACCTCTTACAACTGGAGGTATTATGAACCGCCTAAGTTCATCTTTTAGTCTCATGCGGGCGGCGTGATTCACCGCTGACCTTACTAGAAAGAAATACTGTTTTAACATTTATTCAAGTGTTAAAATAAGTCTTTTAATCCATTGTGTTAATATTAATTAATAAGAGGAAGTAAGCGATAGTTGTGCTTACCTCGGGACTGGATAATGGGCCAGTAAGAGACTTACATGCATATTGATCAGTTGACATAGCAGCTACCCCTTCATCGATTCCTGTTGATACTCTTATACTAAAAGCACTTGGAAGACTGATATCAGACGCCACAGATGGATCATTTGATTCTCTGCCGTATTTCCCATAACCATCTGAAAATTTGGAGCCTTTACGTGTGTTCCATTTGTTAACTTTCTTACCTTTATCGTCGTATTGCCGTTGTATATTTCTCCAGTTAGGACCAACTCCAAGGACCTAAAAATAATAACTTTTATGGTTGTCGAACTTTTACATAATCTAATATTTGGGATATTACTTTGATATGTCCATCCGGAAGTACCTTTACGAGGTATTCATTGGCGGCAAAGTGCCTAGCGACTCTAGCTGTTATCACTATTTCTCCAGCTGAACTTTTAGATTCTGCGTCTTTTATGGCATCAATCGGATCGCCAGTCATGATATAATGGGAACTCTCCTTGTTGCCCAGCAATGAGAATACTAGGTGACCGGAAGCTACGGCTAGCTTCACTAAGAAAACACTTGATTTTAATAACAGTATTATAATGTTAATGACAGATCAGTTAACAGACCACGATAACACCCTGAAGAATACTTTGGGTTTTCTCGAAATTTACCTCTGACTACAACGTCCACATCAGTCTGATAAGTTCCATACGTCTTCTGGATCACCAGTGAACAGTCGATGGCTTCGTGCACGGCGTCCCTCATGCTCACCTGGTCAGTTACCTTCCATAGAGCTATGAAGGCGTCACCGGAAAAGTTCAGGACATCTCCTCCATGGGACATGATCTCCTGCACCATGGCCCCAATGTAATTGTTAAGAACTTGAGTGAGACGTGAGGGACCACCTTTGCCAGATTTGTTGTACTTCTCGCAAAGATCGGTGAAACCTAGTAAGGAAATAGTCGATAAATGATTGTAGAGAATATTTTTATTTGAATTCTTGTTTTTTTTTTCTACATACGTTCTTGCTTCTCTATTTTGTCTGGAAAACGTGGAATTCAGCAAAATGGAATGACACGTCTAGGGATTTTGACGTTCACTAAGCTATTGAAAGAAATAGATCATCTCTCTATTTTGAGTAGGTACCTACTGGAAAGAAATAAAATTTCTTCTTTCCATAGTTTCCCACACTCAGTCAAAGAATCTACTGTCAAATATGGATACTAAGTATCGACTAACTCCTATGCTTTCATCACTTTATCTTGTTAACTCCTATTTTTACATACCAAAACGTGAAGGAAAGTAGTGGAATATATTTCAGTCAATCAGTCAGCTTAATCATCAAGGCCAACAAAGAGGATTGGAGGACTTTTGGATTGAAAAGAGAGCTCTAGAGTCAGAAATTCTTAGCCAGTTTACTGGTTGAGGATATATTTCTCATTTCGCTTAATAGATATGAAAATATAGAAGCGCCATAGAGTGGAAGACAATTGTCTTTACGCATTTCAAACACAAATCTTACCAGAAACATCTCCAAAAAGTAGGCACGCATCGAAGTCCCTCTTAGAATAGTCCCCGATGTTATAGATGATCTCATCTGGTACCAAGGAGGCTAGTATCCTAGTGTGCCCTTCGTCATAGAGCGTAAAATAGGAACTCCTATTTCCGTTATTCATTAAGTTCTTCAGATCCAATAAAGGAACTGCTCGTCGCTTCTTCCAATCTGTATCATCTTCCCTGATAACGTCATTGGTCATCTCCCATTTGGGGTCATCGGACTTTTTATCCGCTGGAAAAGAATGTGCTCTAAAAATGTTTGAGGAAAGGAAGCGGGTACTTAATACTTTCTTCCATCATCTTGAATTGTGATTTTATAAACTTGTAGAACAAAAAGTTGTCACATTGAAGTCAAAGTCACAAATGTCAGGCAAAATATAGATGTTTTAATGCCTCGAGAAATCCAAAACTTTGAGCATATAAAAACCTTGAGTTTATGCTAGATACAACGACAAGGAGTGACTTATACTCATATTATAAATAACTCTCTTGTTTTAAATTGATTAGAAATTTGAAAGAGGAATGCTCTCACAACATGAAGATTCAACTATGTGTGGTAAGTATTTATTTTTCTTAATACTTCTCACTACCAGACGTAGGTATTTTTATTATAAATTTCGTACCTGAAAGTGTAACTGAAGGTGTAGCTGAAAGTGTATCTATTAATGAAGATTTTTGAGATAGGGTATGATAATGATAATGATAAAATGATAGGGTAGGATAATTATGTTTTTGAGATAGGGTAATGATGTTTTCGAAATAGGGTAGGATATTTTTGAGATAGGGTAAAATGATGAAATGACTAAATAAAACACAGAAATATTTAACAGAATTTATTAATTACATAATTTGCACGCATTATCGTTTGATTCATCTTGTTCTTAATAAGACATTTACGTACATACAATATTTCGTATTAAAACAAAATCATTAGAAGTATGTATTAACAGTAGTTATACCAGCTTAGGGAACTTTGTTCTCTTAATCAGTTTTCGGTTTTACATTTAAAAAGTACTTTTGAATAACTATTATTTTCTAGTTCTAGTTTTATTTACGATTCATTTTTTCAGATTAATTTTTTCAATTGAAAACATATTTGCATAAATATTTGTCTATTAGTAGAGAAGAATTAATGGAATTTTTGCTTTGCAACGACATCTCGAAACAATGGATTTTAATTTGTCATGTCCAATTCTGAGAACGTTTTTTAATAATTAGAAAAAAATCCAGAAAATATTTGTCAATAAAACAACCTTTGATTTTAAGTGTGCAGTTATTTTTCATTCGTATAAACAATTTCCAAACATGCTTCATCATGAATCTTCCAAATCAAACTAAAAACAATTTTATATGTTTTTGTCAAACTGCTATTACATTATTAATGACATTTTAATATTTTTTATTCAAGAATTGACTTTTGTTTCAGCATAAGTTTTTTATAAAGTAAGGAAAATCTTTTTCATGTAACATATTTAAAAATTTAATGTTGTTTTTTCATTAAATTAAAATAGTCTCACTTCACTTCAAATTTAACTGTAGCTATTGTAGGTGTCTATCGAAGAGGTATACAAATTCCAAGAGAACATTCTTTAGGTAAAAATTAGCAGGAAAAGTTATTAAAGATAAAAAAATTGGTCCAGAAATGTACTGTTTTCGAGATACATTTTTGAAAAAAATGTATTTATTTTAATGTTTAAAGAACGCATAGCTTCACAAAATTTGATACCTACAGTAAAACCTGCATATTATAAATACTATAAATATCTAGTATTTATAATACCATTCTCCATTTCAACTACCAGTGCCGTAGATATGAAGGGGTTAGTCAGTCTTCATAAATGATTACAAGCCACGGAACCACCGAGCTTATGCAATTATATTATGAAAAAGTGTTAAAATTTTCTGAAATACATCTGAAAAAGGCGTAAACATAGGTGTTTATGTATCAAATTTAGTTACTCTTCCTTAAAATATTAAAACATTTCAGAATTTTAAAGCTTATACCTTAAAACCCGAGAAATGTTTCTGTTCTGGTTGCGTACTTCGTCGAGAGACACCCTGTACATTTCAAAAACATCCTGTAAACCTAAAGTTTCTAATACAAACATTTATTTATTTTTTTATAATTTTTGGTACGCCTTCAATTCTTAAATTTAACTGTTTTACATTATTTTCCTTTCGTTACATTAAAGGAAAATTGACACTTTTAATAAAACAAAACACGACAGCGGTTTACGTCCTCAAACACAAACATGCAATTCCCTTCTTCGATGTGATTTTTTTACTAATCGTTACGAACACCAACCGTTTGAATCGGACACTAATAAATTATATCGTCAATGGTCCCGTACGCACAACTCAGGCCAACTAGGGGGTTTGATCCTGCGGACTGCGGCAGAGTATTGTGGTGGTGCTGATGATGGTGATCAAGAGGAAGATGCCGAGCAGGAGCCGGTCGAGGACGATGGACGTCTGCTTCCATTCCAGCTCGGTAAGATCCCTTCTGTCCTGCTCCGTTAGTCTTTGTTCGTTCCGGTCAATGCTGGCGTGGACCTTGTTGAGGATGCGGATGATCTGGTTCTCGAACATATCTGCGGTAAAACAGAATTTTGTAATACTTGGATAAATACGCAGGCACATAAAAAAAGTCAAAACCCAAGAGAGACGCATATCAATTCCGAAGGAATTTGATGCGCTGAACGCGATCCTAAAAATTCTTGACTTGTCAATGAAAAGTTAAATTTTTGGATGAAAACGCCCAAATATGGGCCAAAACTAATTTTTTTCGTAGAATTTTGAAGCGATAACACGATGAAATTAGTAAAATTTACCCATGACCTCGATATTTCTCAGAAAATCCACTATTTGGGTGAGAACTGGTTCAAATATGGGCTAAAACTGTTTTTTCCTAAATTTTGTCCAAATACATGATCATGCGTTCATGATGAAAGGATCAAATTCCTTTAAAATTCAGGTAATTATTTTGTAGCAAAACGCTCGGACTCGTCGATTAGTATTTTTAGTTAGGGATTTTTGATCATAATTGGTCATAATTGATTATTTTAATTGAACACCCTGTATATTATGCCATTTTTGAATTATACGGTAAATTTTTTTAAACTTTTTTTATATAACATACTACAGGTATATCTCTAAAATTAGCGATTTTCGTAGTAATGACGTTNAATACGCAGGCACATAAAAAAAGTCAAAACCCAAGAGAGACGCATACCAATTCCGAAGGAATTTGATGCGCTGAACGCGATCCTAAAAATTCTTGACTTGTCAATGAAAAGTTAAATTTTTGGATGAAAACGCCCAAATATGGGTCAAAACTAATTTTTTCGTAGAATTTTGAACCCATGATCTCGATATTTCTCAGAAAATCTACTATTTGGGTGAGAACTGGTTCAAATATGGGCTAAAACTGTTTTTTTGCTAAATTTTGTCCAAATACATGATCATGCGTTCATGATGAAAGGAACAAATTGCTTTAAAATTCAGGTACCTAATTATTTTGTGGCAAAACGCGCGGACACGTCGCTTAGTATTTTTAGTTAGGGATTTTTTGACATAAGAAAATTGTATACAAAAAGAAGTATTGTATGCAGTCATAATTGATTATTTTAATTGTACACCCTGTATATTATGCCATTCTTGAATTATGCGGTAAATTCTAAACTTTTTTTGAATAACATACATATCTCTAAAATTAGCGGTTTTCGCAATAATGACGTTTGAAATGTGATAAATGGAAAAAAAAATGTTTAACCATAAAATATTATTTAAATAACAATTAATTTTTAATAAATATTCAATGTTTTGTCCGTTTACTTCAATACAATTTTGTAGTCGAAGGATTGTTTCCCGTTGAACGTTTTCAAGTACCTCTGCTGGAATAAGTCTTATTTCCTGGCGTATTCTCTGTTTCAGGTCATCAAAATTATTTGGTCTATTCACATAAACTTAAAATTGAAATAATCTCATAAGAAGAAATCTAAAGGGGTTAAATCCGGTGACCTCGGTGGCCACTCAATAGGACCTCTGCGAGTACATTTTTTTTTTGTGAGAAATTCATATCTATCATTGTTTAATGTTTAAATTTGAAAATATTAACCTGCAAAAAATTGGGGGCGCATTTTACCCGTGAGCCCCCCTGCCTGAGACACCCCTGACTAAAATTTCTAAACAGTTTTCATGTAGTTCGTTAGAACATTTATTGAATGTCCAACATACCAAAATTCATAATGATACATTAACTGGTTTTGGAAATATTTGGAAAAATGTGATCTCCTGAAGCCCCATTTAGAGGAGCTTAGCTCCCTTCGGAAGCCTTGTTTATAGGAAATAATAATCTTATTTTTGAACGTAGATCTACTGCTAAAGTATTATGTGACACCCTGTATATAAGTCACTCTGGGAAATGTTTCCCAAGTTACTTATATGACGTAACACACGAGTGCTATACGAAATTTTATCCAACATTTTCATAAAATTTAGTTTTAATAATAATTAAAAGTAACTTAAAATTTCAAGTTGTCAGAAAAAGTAACGAAATGAATGTATTTTTAAATATTACAAAGGTTGCGAGTTTCAATCTAAATTGTCTGTAACCAAGGGTTTCATAACTCACTAGTGACTTATGAATTATAACTCACATTATTCCTTTAAAACCAAAGAAATTATAGTACCATTATATACAAGTGTTGGAGAAAATAATTACCTGAATTTTAAACGAATTTGATCCTTTCATCATGAAATTAACATTTTCGTAGTATTTTGAGGCGCTGAATGCGATGCCATTAGTAAAATTTACCTCTAACCTCGATGTTTCTCCGAAAATTCAAAATTAGTGTTTTTTTACGTTATGTTAAGTAAGTACAATGGTGGTCAAGAGACACAAAAGTTTTAGTCTGGAAAACAAGAAATATCCATGCTCTTCTATTTGATAGAACAAAACTCCATATAAATTTCAATGTCACTTTAAGTTTAATTAAAATTTTATGAGGGAACTAGGTACTATGATGAAACTATATCATCTCCTTTTTAGCATAGTTTGTATCTTAAACTATTCTTGAGAAATTGGTTAAAAACTATGCTCCAATTTTAGAAGAACGTAGAGCTCTTAGGTACATCTCATAAAAAATATGTTCACTTTTCTTCTTTTTTATTACTTTAACATAAAACATTTACACCTTGCATTTTCAGAAGTTAATTTTTTCATTAATTTCTAATATGAATTTTAAGAATGTTAAACCCGTAAAGAACGTGTCGCTATGAAAGAGTTGTGTAAAGTGGGTATAAGATTTACGTTTCTGTATGTCATTGCTCATATTCGCCAGTTTAAGAAGTATCGAATTTATTGTATTTTAACAACCAAGGGTCGCCCACACAAGCGTCACCCAGGCAAACACACATCCTTTGTGGTTTCGCAACCAGCCAATAGTAAGTAACTGAAAAGGAATGACGTCCACAGAAGTCATTTATAAATTACAACATATATCACCTAGGGACTTTCAGCTCGGGGTGATACAGTGAACTTAACAAAACAAGTTTTAAATTAACAATTTTTTCATTGAGGCCAGATTGAATACTTGGCCGAAAGCTAATTAAGAAACCGTTAAGAGAACAGCAAGCACGGGCTCATCCAGTTTAATGAGTTTTTTAATTCGGTGCCGCAAGAATCCCCCTCTCATGTTTTCTCGTTATCTGAAAGCCTATTTTTGGTGCATAATCCGTGTTTTTAAGTTCATATTTGTATGACAACTGTTGTTACAAAATAAAAGTTTCACGAGTCCTTTCAAGGTTTGTTTTAATTCGCAAGGCATTCGGTTGATGCTCAAGCGAAAACTATTTAAGATATTATTATTATTACCCAACTCCGTTTCTCGTGCACGAGGAACAAATCTTGGAGAGCGTTGTTGACGCTGCTGCAGGCAGTACCCATCTTCTTGGGACCTCTTATCGGTCCAGGGCCACGGGCAATCCAATCTAGTGCCCGTTTGCGGGTTTATTTCCTGCAAAAGAAAACATCACATCAACGAATTCAGCGCTTGCGAAAGGTAAGAAAATAGTTGATGAATGCAAATTTTCTTTGCACTCGAGAGAGAACGTGCTGTCCAAATATTTAGATGATTTATGAGAACGTGACGAAAATAAAACGGTTGTCCATTCCAAGAAATATTAATAAGTTCACCATAAAACAAAAAATAGGTATCTGAAATGTATTGAATTTGTTGCTTATGAACAAAACCCTGTGATGGTGTGAGTAATCACTACTCTATTGGAAAATTTACGGACATAGCAACATATAACGGGTCTTCCTGGAGGAGGTTTCATTTCATTCACGGACCATGTGGTAAAACATGGAAGACAGTATCTTCCAAATGGTAGCGTCTATTAAAATTCTAATTCTTTTAAGGAAATTTTGTCTCTGTGAAACTTTTTCACAGAGAAAATATGCATGTATATTTTCTTGTACAGAACCGTTTGATTTGACTAGTATGTTTAGTCCAATATACAACGGTAGAAATAGGATATTACCTCCGAATTCTTGATGAAAATTGGTGAGTAAGCTCATTTCACCCTCCTTTATAAAAGTTACATATCCATAATGTGTGCATATTGGTAACTACTCCTTCTTGAAAAAAACGTAAAAATCATAGATTTAAGTGTTATGTCAATAGAATAAGCATTCTTTTATGTTTTGAATAATAATTTTTGATTTGTAGCAACATTTCAACCCTTAGAATCCACCCTTCATGAGGAAAAAAACAAAATTAGTTTTCGCGGCTCTGAAATGTTTTGACGGAGCAATAATGAAATAATATATGATTTATTGCAACGTTTCAACCCTTAAAAACCATCCTTATTGCAGAAAATAAAACAAAAAAAAAAGTTCACATCTTCATAGCATTTATAATGAATGAAAGACTCATCACTGTTTATAATATTACTGATGATTCATTGCAACGTTTCAATCCTTAAAAACAACCCTTAATGAGGAATTGTAGAATTTTTACCTGCATCAAAACACTCAACGATACATTACTAAATTCAACGAGATTACTTAAAACTCTATTAAACTATTAGGTAAGCCATTTACGCGATCCGACAAATTTCACTGCATAATACAATTCGTTTTTCACGATAACTTTTTTAATTTTTAATATTTTTCATCGCTCCAAAAGTAATTTGCAGGGAATTGCAAGAACTACAAAACAACCTTTATAGTTGAAGGGTCTTGAACTCTTCGTTTTCGAGATTTTTAGATATTAAGAGCTCAAAGAAGGTGGTCCTTACAAGCAAATGCAAACTAAAAAACGTAATATCTCAGTTAATTTTTGTTCTACAGAAAAATTGAAAGAAATCAATAATATTATAAAAAAAGAACTTTAATTTTGAACTCTTGCATTTTTCACGTATCTTGTTTAGTTTTTGAGTTATTTCGAAAAAAGGAAATTTTTTAAAAAATTATAAAAATTTTGTTTTCATTATTTCAAACTTTTTTTTAAATTTAGGCATTCTAAACCGATTAAACTTGCAGAGCCTATTATTAGTACCTAAATAAAGTCAACAGTACATGGATTACGCTTAGTTTCTTTTTTTTATGGTTCAGCCATAGATTTTATTGTATAACTACGCGAGTTTTTGAGCCACGAAATTTTTTCAAAAAGTATTTTAAAGATTTTTCCAAGCACTTTAAAAAAGGTTATGTTCATTTTCTTCGAAAAATTAGTTCTTTCGCCATTATTTTACGGTAAAAGGTTCGATTTTACTTTCCGAAAAATAAGCATTTTTATAGTGATAGCTCGGTTATTATTATATCTACGGTAATCAACATGAATCGATTGGTTCATGTGTCTAGAATTCGGACCTAAAAACCGTCATATACTGAGCTATTTGCAATATTTATAGTTTTCTTGTTTCGATCTGATTAGATAGATATATTCTGGTTAATATTCGACTTTGAACTAATTTGGTAAAAAGGAGTTTCAAGGATATACACCTGATGCGTGGTCCGCGACTTACACTGTGCAAAACCGTACTTATCTTATCAACTTCGACGTCACCTGTTACATAGGTGTTGTATAACAATGAAAAAGTAATATTAACGGTCGATAGAAGGAAGCACAAAAAACAGGCACTTAGGTAGGAAATTCTGGAAGGAAGCCTAAATAGTTGAAGATAG